>NC_141990.1:275183881-275308881 GCF_049901715.1 Pseudonaja textilis | reverse complement strand
ATGTTGTCAAGGTCCTAAAGGAAGTGAAGAGATCATAGGGATGCTTAGAGATCCAGGAAAGTGCGTGGAGTCCTACCTGCAGGCCGGATTCCCATATGTTGCTGACCATCCAATACAAAGCTTCCCATGGGTTGACCTTCTGGACTATATGCTGCTCCTTGGCTCACTGAAGGATCAAGAAGAAAACCTGATTGTAGTCAAACGTGGACACAGAGGAAAAAGAAGAAAAGACATACCAAACAATCAGCAATTGTTCCAGTCTCAGTACTGAAACACTATATATAACATGCTACCTATCATGCTCACAAACAACACTTGCACTATTCTTCACTGACTGTATGATTAGAATTAAAAGAGTGTGCATATTGTGTTGGATCACAACAACAACAATAATATCACAACATCTAAATTTTTGGAATATTTTTTTCACTTTTATTGCAAGACAATATATTACACTGCTTTTGTTGGGGATTTTCAGTTTGATTTGTATCTCAATATGGTGTTTTGTACAGTAATATAAAGTTATTACATTTTTAACATAAGTTTGATACTTATATCATTCTCTGTGTCTTTTGCACCCACAAAAATATATTGAAGATGCTTTCTTTCTGCTTTCTTAAAATCAGAGTTAATTACTTTTATTTTTATTCTACCACCTAGTTATGGAAAAGAAATTAACTGCTAGTGCTACTCATAAAGGGTTTTCCCATTGGATTAATAACCTCTCCAGACCCTTAAAGTGAAGCAGCAGGCAAATCCCACCAAGTTGCATCCTAGTTATTACCACATGGAGAACTGTTTTATCCAATAACTTAATTGTAGAAATGACAACTCTCAGAAACTGAAAGATCCTTATAGTTTTAAACTTATATAATCACTGCTGTGGGAAAATATGCTGCCAAAAATTTCTTGGTAAAATATCTGGTGCACTGGTAACCAAAGGAAATAAAATTTATTTTTGCCACTATTGTAGCATGCCTGGTGTTAATTAGTAGCATATTGTGAATAGTCAAAGCAAATGAATGGATACAATGAGTTTTACAGCTAGCCTTACAGCAGGGAGAGTGATGCATGCACTGAGGAGTTATGGGTAGCAAGAAAATGAGATTGTCCTGCTGATTGGATGTAAAAAAAGCAACGAGCAATTCAAGTGCTCCCAGTCAAACAAACTGCTTGTGGCACTAGTACTTGTACCCAATTACTGATTCAGAGAGAAAATAAAAAGCCGTTTCAGTAGAGTCAGGGTGGGAAATCTCCAATTAGCACCAATTAGCGAAGTTGCTTCCTATAGCAGAATTCTGGGGACACAAGGAAAAAAAAAAATCTCCCAGAATGCCTATTGAAGCATTTATTTACCAGGTGAAGGGACTCCCAAAGAATAACTTGATGAGAATTTGTGCCTGTGGGACTTGAATACAGATACCATTTGAAACTTGCCTGCTCGATTTGACTGGTCAATCATAGGCTGTACTATTCTTCTTCTGGCATTAATAAACCTGAAACAAAACACAAAGTATAGAAGTCTATTTGTTCACTTAGTGTTTATATATTTTTTAAATCATTAGAACCTGTTAAAAAGCTGAAGAACAGCAGTGCAGAGAAACCCCCCAAAATAAAACTCTGAGAAAAGACTATCACATAACTTGCCAGGAGATTTTTGAAGCATATATTATTTTTAAAGGGTGCAATAGAGTACTTGACTTCAGCCACTATTTCTAAATGCAAAATTATTCAATCAGCCAGAAATCTGGTCAAGGCTGCAGAAGACATATTTATTTTTCAGCCCTAGCAATTCAGCCACCTTTGCAGCTGTCCATAAATGAGGACCAGACTTTACTATTCTGTGCTTTCACAAGGTATTGTTAGGTCAGCAAAGCCATCAATTAGGCTGTCTGAAGTTTTATCACCAGTGCAGGCAGCGGTAAGGGCAGGCAGAACCCCAGCTCTTCTGCCACTCCTGCAGTTTCAGCCCGTAAAGTCAAGGGTCATTTGGAGGTCAGTGCCAGCTGGGGGCAACCTTTCCAGCAAGAGTGGGGCACCCGGGACAGAGAGCATAGGGCACCTCCCAACCATAAACTCGAGCACCTTTCAACTTGACAGAAAGAGGGAGTTGCAGGTACATATGTTTAATATTAGTCTTGAAATAACTTCTTCTCCAATCAGGTACCATAACTAAAGCAGCACTGAAGTCATCTGAACATCAGGCAAACCCATTATTTAGGAAGGGAAGCCTGGATTTAATTTTGGGGATAATTCAAAAATAAATGCTTGCATATTTCCCCATTAAGTTAATGCATAACAACCCACATCAGTTAATCTTGGTTTAAGTTAACCCTGAGACAATTATTCTTCACTTCCAAAAATAAATTGAGTAGGTTGCTTAATGCATTATTTGCAATTTATATTTATTTTACTTTCTATTGTTTTTATGCATTTTCTTTGCCTTTACAGCACTTTAATAATGATGTTCAACAAGTTTTTCTCTTCAAGACAATGAACACAGGCCCCAGTACTGCCAGTTTATTTTGACACTTATAAAATACATTCTACAAGTAAGTAAAAACTAAATAACTAAACAAATAATTTCTTAGCTTCTTCATCCCATATCCATTTGTACATTTTTTGGGTTTAAGATGTTTTCCTTCACTACCAGATCTGGACTGCAAAACTCAGGATGACCATAAGATGGCATCTCCAGGGTTTGGCAGCCCTGATCTGACAGCTACATCTTGTATTCCACAAGAGATGCCATTCTGGAGGATATGCCATATGCCTAATATATTGTATTTTCCAATATCACCATTTTATAAATACGAAAGTGAGACAGAGTTTTAAATTGGCCTGAGAGCCAATTTTGTACAGTGGTTAAAACACCAGGCTAGAAACTTTAAAACTGTGAGTTCTAGTCTCACCTTAGATACAAAGACGAAAGAAAAACCTTGGGCCAGCTACTCTGTCTCAGCCCAAAGAAAAAGACGATGGTAACTACTTCCAAACACCTTGCCAAGAAAATTGCAGGGGCTAGTCAACACTGACTCAAATGGACCAAAAAAACCCAAACATCCCTAGCATTGCTTAAGGTAAAAAGATAATGAATCCAAGTCCCAAAATATTTTTTTATTAAACAACACTAAACATAATTAATATGATTATAACATATAGTTCCTCTGTGTTATGTTACATTGTTATAATTATGTGGTCCTTAGAAAAAACTGCACCCAAGACGTTAGGATTGTTTCATATAGCCCTGTATCCTCTGGCAGTAAAATCCTACCCTTCAAGATACTGAGAATCAGCTGTCTGAGGCATTCACCTCACTCTGTGTAATGGAAGTTAGTATTTTAAGCTTCATCCAGTATTAGAAATGCAAATAAGCATGAACTTTAGGGTCTGTGTAACCCACTGGTGAATACTAAACAGGTCCATTGTCTAACAGAACTTGGGTAAGAATTAGCGCATACCACACACAAGTTTACAGAAATGTTCAACAAGCTTTAAATAAGGCCAGCATTTAATACAGATAAACTCATTTATCAAATCAGTTTTCTTTAACATTAAGGACTTGGACTGCAAATACCACATTTCTTCCACAATTTCAAATCCACTTTCCTGAAATATATGTAGCACATATTAAATATTAATATACACACTCCCATAAATACAACCATTTATTATATTCCAAAATATATTAATCTACAATATTAAAGGGTCTTCACTGGCCCTACTCTCAAGGTCTCCAAGTGAAACAGGACTGCTTCAATTCCAAACTTTCTGCAGCAAGGCTTGAAGAGGGTTTCTATCTTACTTGAATGAAAACAGAACTATTAGATAATTAGGAGCATTGATAAAGCAAGGATTTATCTAACTGCACATCTGCCCTATTGTCAGAATGAGTCAGCACACATTTCTAGAGAGAAGCTGCCCTCTATTAATCCCACATTTATCATCAAAGGGACCTCAGGGCCCTTTTTTTCTGCTCTACTTCTGAAGTATACTTTTTCATACTATATCACCTTGAGTGTTCCTGTCCATTTGGGATAAAGTACTTCAATTTCTTACAAGCTAACACTTGGAATTCATTAGCTACTTCACTGAGGCAAGGATGCTCTTCAAATTAGTCAGTGCTCATTATAGTCTCCAACATCTTTCAGATCTACCTTTAAAATTGCTGTAACAGTCCAAATGGCTATTACATTTGTTTTCTAAGTAGGAGGTTCCTAGTTTGAAACCCAGCTTTTTTTATGTTATTGGTCCTCAAGCTTCCTATTTGTTCTCTCTCTCTCTCTCTCTCTCTCTCTCTCTTTTTTTTTTAAATATCTAGTGGTACATGTTTTCATCAATTTTCTACGTAACAGAAGTAAAAGCATTTCATACCACTCCCATATAGCTCCTAGATTATTCGGGCTCTTTAGGAATTGAGGGTGATAAATTTCTATCTTGAATTATTAAAAAAGAATTTGAAATGATACACTGCTGGACTTATTTCTTTTTAAAAAGCATGTAATAAATAAACCCAGGAAAGAAAAAAAAAGGCTAATTCCACATATTTCTGCTCGGGTATGAACCAAAACACTTTTATTTGCCAGGCAAGGGTTTTAACCATTGTGCTATTATAACACTGTTGGTGTACAGTTGCCCTAAAAGATAATAGAAAGGAAAAGGGCAGTAGCAATGTTGTTGTTGTTGGATATTTTGGTTTTTTATCTTTGTATATATAAATTCTATTTAACTTTTTATAGGTATGTATGCATATATCTACATATTATATATGTAGATACACAAACACGCATGTAAAATAATCTGTCCATCTATCTCTACCCATGGAAGGGAAAATGAGGGCAATTGCTTTCCTGAAATAGAAAGGAGAACTATCTATGGAAGCCTGATGTGGTAACCTGCTGACTGGACTGAATACCTTGGAAGTTGTTGCCAAAGTGTCTCAGTCAGGACAGGATTTTCTTAGGGTGGTTTATAGACAAGCTGGAAGGAGCACAGAACAGGATCAGCTTTAAGTCTGGGTATACCTTAAGATTTCCAATCACAATTAAAAGTTATACCCATATTCAAGTTTATGGAAGCAGAATTCCCCTTCAGCCTTGTTGTTCAATCTAGAAGGAATATGAACAGAAAAACTGAGTCAGGGCAGTGCATACAACTCTACCTCTTGGTTGAAGAAGATTTTCAGTCATCAGGTAGCCCTGCCTGGAAGTTGAGTCATGGCAACTGGACTTCTTTCTTTTTGGTTCAAAACATTTTGCTGCTTGTCTAAGACTGAAGAAGCTACTTGTATAAGTAGTTGCCATGATTCAACTTCCAGACAACTCTACCTCTTCTATGTGTTTGTATATGACAGCTGGGACATGATATGGAAAAGGTAAACATCCTCTACCTCAATTGTGGGAAAAATATTATAATTAGTCAAAGGCAATTTTCCATGAATAAAGTCTGCTTTTATAGTTCATTTTTATAGAGAATAATTCTGCCAATCTAGTTAAACAAAATATTCTGACTTCCATATTTCTATATTGCTTCAAGACAAAAACCTTTGCTACTATTTTCCTTAGCTCCTTTCCAATAAGTTGCCACACTGACCAAATTGAAATTGACCTGAGCTTCTGCATCCAGCATGCCTTTTATCAGCTGAACTTAATGCCAAGAGATTAGCAGAAAAGCCTGATAAGACTGTTTTCTTTTCAATGAGCTTTTAATGATGTATACAGATGGCAAGGTTTACAGAACTAAAGAAGAGCATACTGTACTGGGACTGGTAACACACAACAGACTCTCCTCTACTTTAGAGCCTTGCCAATCTTTGCTTCTTCAACTTTCATTCATAAGTAATTCATAAGGTAAATTAAATTGTTTTTTCAGTTTTTATTTCATTTCCAACCATTTTTTTAATTTATATCTGGTGGTCCTCTTGTTTATGTCCCCCTCCACTTCCTTGCAACTCTCTCTTACTCACAGAACTGCAATGCATTATGGTTCTTCATTCTCAGTAAGAGAACACTACTCTGTCTTCAAACAAATAATTAAGGGGAAGGTTAAAGGAGGTTACACGGAGGTCATATCTTTAGAAACTGGTCAGAGTGTATACATTAATTTAAAAAGAAGGCAACCTCCCAAGTTTCTCCCCCCTCCCCTTTTAAAAAAGGGCATTTACACAATACAGAACACTGAGGCAATTCATAATCCTTTCACCAAAGAGATACAGAGCTGGCTTTTATGAACATTTACAATTAATAAGCCTATTCTCACTTTAATATTAACAAACGGAACAGGTCATGGTGAAATGAAAATTAAGGGAAAGTTTCTGAATCTAGTTAATGCATGTGTACCTAACATACATAAAATCTGCATATACTTGAATGTATCAAGTTATTTGTCTATAAGCTTAGAAATCTAGCACAAGATGTATCTCTCTGTGAGCTGTTAATTGATTCTACAGATATTTTGTGAGGAAACAATAGAAGCCCTAGGTCAGTGGTTCTTAAATTTGGGCAAACCATTCTTCACCCCTGAGTGAGGACCAGGGTGAATGTCATCTGAAAGGGAGAGTACAAAATTTTATGGAAAATGATCCCATAGCAGGCCAAACTGGGGATATTTCTTTTTTTTAAAATAAGAGCTTTTATGTATCAGCCAACAAAATGGCGAAGACTATGAAACCATGAAGTGACAAAGAACATGTTCAAAACATGGGTCATAATACGTCTTTCTTCTGTTCTAGCTGGTTATACTATGTTAAAGGCCTTTTTGAATGACAGTGTCAGAAGGTAGCCTTGTGTTTCAAATCCTAATGCAGATAGGAATGAATTAAAGTTTCTGAATTATTTAAAAACATTATCCTTTATGAATGCAACTGGGTGATCAACAAGCCAGTTAAGACAAAGAAAACTGATACTTCAATGAAATTTATAAAGGTGCCAAAACCTGGTTCCAACTAAAGGAAAGGGTTAACTTACAAGTTTAAAATATATTAGCCTTTAGGGTATGATAGCCTGGTCAAAAAAATATCTCAGACATTTGTGTGCTAATCATTTACTTTAGAAAGAAATACAACATCTTTCAAAGAAATGAATTAAATTGTTAGATTATAGGATCTGATAATTCTGCAGTTATAGACACATACATGTATATGCTAGAATCCTGATCAAGTAAATCTATCTATAATCCTTCTTTGCTTTCCTTATAAACTCTTTATTTTAAATTTAAGAAGGGATTATGAAGAAAATAGTAAAACCACTTGTTTTGACATATAGACCTTGCAATTTGTCAAATGGGTTTCTTCATATTTAAAGCAGATATTCATATAAATGAACTAATAGTCCTGAATGTAACTCGCAATGTAATAATAAGCAATGATTCAACATCTATAATCCATACAGAATATACTGCATGGTCTCAGTGGTCTTTGAAATTATAGATATCTTCATTTACTATCACAACCTTTCCATGAAATTATTGCAACTATTGCACAAGTGTCAATTTTCAAGAAAATTTGTAGGAAGGACAAAATTCAGCATAATACTACATAGATGACCAGATGATCTAAAGAATATCACACTGGGATTCCTCACCTCTCTGCAGTAGTGGAAAAAAAAACTGACACTAAATTTAAGATAATGTTTGAGAATATCAATATAAATCTATTTCCTTCAATCATTGTATCTTCTATCCACATTTTTGAGATTTCTGGAGCCAATTAAGAACAAAGCAAGGAGCATCAAGAATACTAAATTGTTATTTCATTCTTCTAGAACAAAGCCTATTGCAGTTCCAGAGATTTCAAAAAGTTCATATAAAATTGTAAGTTTTAATGAGAAAGAAGGGGAAAATTAATCAATAAGTGATTAAAGAACAGAATATTTACTACACTACAAATCATTAATGTTTCCTCATAAAACTGGACAGAGATATCAAATGGGATGCTACTAAACTTGGTCCTTGACCCCTCAGTCTTCAAAATCATAATTTATTAAGAGCCACAGTGGCGCAGTGATTACAATGTAGTACTTCAGGCTACTTCTGTTGATCACTAGCTGCTAGCTGTTTGGCAGTTCAGGTCTTACTGGCTCAAGGTTGACTCAGCCTTCCATCCTCAGTAAATTGAGGACCCAAATTGTTGGGGGAAATGCTGTAAACTACTTAGAGAGGGCTGTAAGGCACTATAAAGCGGTATATAAGTCTACGTACTATTGCTATTTGGATAAAGAAATAAAGGAATGCTTATCAGATTTCCAGATAATAAAAACTGGATGGTATAGCTAATACTCAGAAATAAAGAAATATTAAATCGATCTTAATAAAACAGAAAAATGAGCCCAAAGTAAAGAGAATGAAATTTAATAGATCCAAGAAATAAAATCAAAAAGCACTGTATATATCAGTGGATACCTGATTGATAATGGTACTTGTGAAAAAGTCCTGAAGTAATAGTGGATTGCAAACTGAATGTGAATCAAGTCCATTATATGTTTCTTTTAAAAGCAAATTAAAGTACTAGGTTCCATCAACCAAAGTGTAATTTCTAAATCATGAGAAATAATCATTCTTTATTCAGCTTTAGTCAGATTCCCTCTTCAGAGGATGTAATCCTTTAAGAATGATTCACAGAAATTAAAAAGATTCTGAAAAAGCATTGAGGATGACTAGATTACTACAAACTAAAGAGAGATTGAAGGACATAGTATATTTATTCTTATAATGAGATAATTCAGAGCAGTCTTCCAACAAAATACAAAGTATGTAGCATGGAAGAAGGACATCATCTATTTCCTTTTGTTTCAGAAGGCAAGGAGGTACTGATAGTCCTTGGCCTATAACCATTTATTTAAGCAACCAATTGAAGTTACAATGGCACTGAAAAGAAGTGATGTACCACAGGTACTCATGCTTACAATCTTCACAAATGCAGATCTTTACAACATCTGCATGATCATGTGATAAAAAAAAAAAATTGCAGTGCCCAGGGCTATGTGATCACCATTTGCAACCTTCCAGTTGGCTTCTGGCAGGCAAAGGGAATGGGATAAGTTGGGTTTCCTTAACAAGTAGTGAACATTCTTTTATTGCCTAAAATATCTCAGATCTTGATTATAAAATACTTATTTAAAATCTGTTAACATAATTTTTTTCTTTCATCCTTTTCACTAAACATATCCATTTTACCAGGTTTAAACTAACTTTGATGTTTTGGGCAAGATCATTTTGAGCAATATATGAGAAAAACAAAATATATTTTAAATTGTCTTTGATGACTTGGGTAACTAATTCTGAAACACATTTTTTACTCTGTTTAAAAGTGGTTTGTCATTTAACACTAGAGAGACCAAAAGGATATTGAATAAAGAATAGTACATAAAACAGTTAATTCCTAAAACTAGTGTTCCAAAGTTAGAGGTTCTTAATAATGATTACTCATGGATCAAAGTATATTTTCTATTTATGAAGAGACAATGTTACAAGAGATGAATTGATTTAGATTTACAGCTTAGGCTCAACTGTGATCTGACAGAAAAAGGAACTTCCTGACATGCTTCTCTATTTCTATAATAATATAACCTCCAAAATTCAACACTGTTTAATTACTCTGCTTTTCTTTTTGATTATGTCTGCTCTGTGGAACTAATATAGTGGCATCTGTATATTTTGTCACCTTCAGTTGATACTGATTATTCTTAGCCTTCTGATGATAATTCTAGACTGTTGCATATTTTTGTTTTCAGAGGGAACTAGAAGAAAACCTCTTAATTTATATAGAAAAATCTGTACTGATCCTATTTCAAATTGTGAACTTTGTAGCATCACTTTGCTTTGAATCCTTAAAATTTTTGGACATTTAGTCTGACACTTTCATCTAATGAGATTGGATAAAGAGGCAAGGCTGTATCATTGTGGCAAGATTTGTGTTTGTGTGTGTATCTTTGAATTCACTAAATATCTTAGCTAGGGATTTCTCACATAACAAAGAATATACAGTTTAGTTCATAAGAAGATGATAATGATCTCCTTCAGACTCTGTAGCCTTTTTCAGGAGTGATGAATATTAGATTCTACAATTCCATCTCAACATCTGCAGATTATAGACTATGATTTATTATCAGAAGTTGTGATAGGTTGTATTTAGTGAATAGTTAGTTGTGTTAATAAATCCTATGGTTGAGCTACTTCTGGATAATTCTAAAAGTGGTCTATTATCAAACAAACAACAAAGCCTATCATGTAATACAAACAAGTCACTGCCTGCCTGTTTCCATACAGTCAGGAAGAAACTTCCCATCTCTGAAGGTTTCCACTGGGAAGCAGAGAAATGTTTGACAATCCATAGACTGAATAATCTATTTGGTGGTGGAGGTAAGACAGTTGGTGTTGGTCATGGTAAGACAGTTCAGGAGATCTCTGTAGCATGTCTCTTGGATTTCTTAATCCCTGTGGCCTCCATGTAAGTGACCTAAATTATGAGAATTACATAAAATTATATAATTCATAAAGTATGAGGATGCATTGATCTTGAAGAAGTAGATCTTTACATTCTGAAACTGAAAGCACCTAGATATGGTAGTAGTATATGATTATTTAATGAGCCTTCTCAAGAAATTCATCTGCTTTAATGGTCTCCAATTTGTTGACACATGCCATACCTCAATGGATGGCTGTATGAATTTCAAAATCATAGACCTTTCTGATATGCACTATGGATTTCTGAGGTGTGTTCAAGATAAAGCACCAGTATTGTGAATGAATCATCTCAATAGTGCTTTAAGGACAAATTCATCTGACTAAGTAAACAGTCTTGTACTCCTTTATTTTTTATTCTGAAAACAACTTCATAATTCATGGAAGATTCAATATATCAGTCATAAGACTTATTTTCTAGTTTCAGACCTATTACAAATGTAACTGTCCCACTTTTGTTTTGTAGCCTGATATGATGATAAATCTTTCATATTTTCTTCCTTGGAACACATGATAGACCTTACTTTATTTTAGCAATACAGATTTAGTTATTTCTTTCTTCATCAGGAATACATGTATTCTGCACACCAAAGGCATCTCCTCTGGCCATTTCAGGAAGAGTGCTATTTTATGTACATCCTCTTCTTCATGGTAGTCAATTACTCATGAGTACAATAGAAATTGTCGTTGAAAGCATCGCCACTGGCCTTCCACATTGTCAGTAAGCTTTAATTTTTATAGAAGATGCATTTTTTGAGGCAGTCACTCTTCAGCTAACAAAAAAGAGCACCCCTCTGTAATTGGTTTGCAGATGGTTTGACCGTTCAATAATACATTTTCCTCTTTTAACAATATTTTTGCCAAATCTTAGTCTCTAGCACATCACTATTATTACATAGAAGTTGAGTTTTACTTCTATCAATATGTATTGTTACTTATGAGTAGACAGTGGTGAAACTGATTGTATTTATTCGGATCATCTTGGATTCATGTCTACCTGCAACAAAAAATAACTTTAAAAATGCCATTACTATGCCATAATATGATAAGTTCAACTTTGGTAACTATCAAGTGTCTCCCACAGTGTTTGCTATAATCACTTATAATACAGAATTGAATATTCTATTGAATCTTGCATTGCAAATATTGAATCTTGCATTGCTAAATCATTGCAAACATTTTTCTAGGATTTTTATTTAGTGATTTAGTTCTGGTTTTGCAATTATTTTGTTTCTGCTTGAGAATGTGGTTATTAGAAACTTTATGTATATATTGTTTTGGGTCGCTGTGTGTGTGTGTGAGAGAGAGAGAGAGAGAGAGAAAGAAAAAGAAAGAAAGGAAGGAAGAAAGAAAGAAAGGAAGAAAGGAAGGAAGGAAGGAAGGAAGGGGGAAAAATAAATTACCACAAAACTATAACATATTTATGATAGTTTTGTGGTAATATCTTTCCTTCTCATACACACAGAGTAAGATACTGTTTTGCATTTAATAGTTTAAAAAAAACTAGCAACAATTTAAAAAACTGTACTAAAATCTTGTACATACATCTCAAGAAAACAAACTGTAATTATTTTCATATAACAAAGTCAAATCAGTGAATGGAAAAACTGATCTTGGTTAAAGGCAGAAAAAATGAAACCGGACCACCAGTGTTTTTCAGCTGAATTTTAGATTGCATCATTAATATTTGAACATTTGCATGTTTGTCACATCTGACTGCATTCGGAGTAACATATAGTATGGTAGATATTTGAAAGGCATACCCAGTAATGAACATTCATGAAAGTATAAAATGTACTTAAACATGTAAAGTATTTAAACATGCACATTTGAATTTAAATAAGCAATAACAAACTGTATTTGTATTACAGTTTCATATGCCTTTCCCATCATAGCTTGTATCAGTACTTCATATAACACCTGATCAAAAAGTTGTTAGTGACCTTTACCAATATATATACCAGAAAGCCATGAGATGGAGCCAAACCATAGTATTCTGATTGCAGTAATCACTGGAGGCAGACAAAGCTACTCCTGGTGTGCAGTGCAATCCAGGGCATATTAGAACTAAAACCATCATTCAATACTATTTAATTCCAAGAAATTGATATAGCAGCCTGATTTTCCAGATCTTTTGTGAGTACAATATATGTGTTGTTCAAATCAATATTCTGTGAAACAAAATTAATTCTAATGCCTGCCTGCCTATCTATATATCTACCTATCTATGTATCTATCTATCTATCTATCTATCTATCTATCTATCTATCCATCCATCCATCCATCCATCTATCTGCTATTATGGCTTATTTTATTTGTCTTAAAATATAATAGAGCTATCCTGAGCAAGTTTACTTAGTCCCCTCCCCCAAAAACCCAAAATACTGTATTCAACACTTTTACTCCCAGAAAAATAAGCTTAGGAATGGAGCCTTAGACAGCTATAAATGGAATAGTATCCATTTTACAATATAATGGATATGATTATAAACTTACTGTGAATCCCAACAATGACTAGATAAGCAGAAATAAGTAAGTAAATATCCTAATATAAAATGTAATAAAGAATTGCTGCTACAGAAAATAATAACACACTGATTTGTATTACAAGCTTTCAAAGTTTTTAACCCATACATGTTTAAATTTAATTTTTCCCTAAAATTCTGAATGCTAATAATCTGTGAATGTAATTACATCTATTGCCATGGGACAAAACATTTCAGTTGGTTATGATTTTCAGAGTAATGTCACTTGTATTTCTCTAATGCCAGAAGATTATTCATATGAAGTTATTTGATATACTGTAAGAGATCTTTTATAGATATATGAGACGAACACAGGAAATACAGACTTCATTAGCTGTTCCTATCTTAAACATAAAATGCTAAGCCAATAGATATGTGTAATATATTGCCTCATCCCAAACCTGTTTTATTGCAAAAACCAAATTACTTTGAAAATTTTATTGCCAATATTAAAATTCCAAGTCTGTATGTATATAGTTTATACAGCCACTAAATACAGCTTCTAAAAGTCTTGAAGTTAAGTAACTGCTATGTGCATAATGCAGACTGTTAGTTTTGTTTTTTAATTTATGAATTTTTGAAGCATTTAGGCTACACTTAAATGACATTTTGCTGGTCACCAACTGAGACAAAGCTTCCCTCTTTCTAAGCAGTTTTTGGAAATGAGCCTCATTGAATTTGATTAGACTTCAGTAATTCATCAAAAATATATACTGAAATAAACTTTATCAGCAACTGTCAGCTATGCTTACTTTCCACCCAACCACATTAGGATTCTGACTGTTTTATATGAACAAATAGAAATGACTATTCATTTGCACAGCTGTCAGTTTGCTTTCTGATTATTATGACATTATTTGATGAGGTTATACATTAGTTTGATAGTAACTATGTTTAAAAGTAGCTTTCTCAAATGCAGAAGGATGTTTTGAAATAATTTGCTAAATATATTTGGACCAATCAAAGTGACCATGTCCTATACTATGGATATATCTGATTAGTCTGTCATCTACTCTGAAGAAGATGTAGCCTGATTCTCCTATGTTGTATAGCAGACCAGCTGTTAGCTGTCTGTCAAGCACCTAAAGTGGACAAGTAGTCCAGGAGCAAAAATGTCACTCCTTTGATCTGGCAAGGAGCAGCCGCTGATTTATAGAGGAGGACTTTGTTCTTCCGTTCTATTTTACTTTCTTTCCTAAGGCAGAACCACAAAATCCAGTAGAAAAAAAAAGAGTGCCCTTCTCTGCAACATCAACAAGCTCTGACAACTGCAACAGGGTTTTTCTTGGCCCTAACAAAGCTCTTAGGCATCTCCTCTGACGCTCACCTTTCCCACCCACCTCCTTCCTTTTGCAATGTGATAGTTATTGTTTAATTCAGCTTCTGTAAATGGAATGGACTGTGGCCAGCAAGCCTGAGGCATAAACACACCTGTATGAAAGAAGCCTTATTGTAGCAACCAACCTCCACGTAACACTACTGGCTCTTGAGTTCAGAAACTATGCTCCATTTTCCTAACAGGATTTTTTTTTTTAATCCACTGTCCTATTTTCACTATGCTTGTATATTTTCTCACAGCTATTAAAATCTTGAAATCCCAAAGCAAAAGGATTAAGATACACAAAATACGCCCACCTTCACAAGCTGTCTGTCAACTTTATGGACTTTAGAAAATTTGTTATGAACAGCCTTGAGATTTTAAAATTCATAGTCAACATAAATAATACAACTGCCAATATAGCAAATGTACCTAAACTAGTGCAAACACCTTAAGGATCAATGGTGTCAATTTTTCAGCCACATGTTTGCCATACTGACAGTCACAATCAGGGAATGACACTATACTGATTTATTAAGGATTATATAAAGGGGATTTGGTAGTTTTTTTAAAAAAAAATCTGATTTCTTAGTCATATTTTAAAGAACAGTACCTTTTTAAGGCATCTCTTTCTTTTTTTCTTAGAGATTGGACTTAATAGCCTTATCTGACTCTCTTGTTTTACAATGCCACTGAGAAAAATCGTTATATATTGTTAAAACTAAGGAAACATTTTTAATGATTGAGAAATGTAAACTCTTCTTATTTATTTTCCTTAAGACCGCATTAACAGCAATGAAAAGCTTAAAATGAGCGACTGGATGAACAAAGAAAATGTGCAGCTATAGTAAGTACTGAATTAGCTTATAGATATGGTATTGGCTATATCATCCTTTGAAATACTATTCATTCCTTTTAAAAAGGCAAAAAAGAATATAATCATAGTTCTGGGATAAATGCAAAGATAATTTAGTACAACTTGTAGTGTTCACAGGTATTTAACGTGTAACTGAGATAAGTGTGTCCTAGCCTTAACAAACTGTCACAGATGATATGAGGTATTTGTAAGGATCTCTTACACTTGGAAAGTGCCCTCCTTTGCTTACTGGAGAAACTTTTTTGAGTGTATAAAATGAGTAGGAAGGGCTTTGGGGACAGTAACACTATCTGCATATTTAAAGTCTTCAATTAGTGTCTGAGTTGTTCTTTGACCTTGTTTGTTCCCCTATGTTCTTATAAGCAAACCTGAAATTCCATATACCACTAGCTCTCACATCCCTGAATTTCCAGAGTTCTAACTATTGTTATTTATTATTTATTTTTACAAATAACTCAGTACTGTAAACATTTCCAACATATCTTTCTTCTCCTATTTCCCCCTCAATAGCAATTGTGTGAGGTGAGTTGGGCTGAGTGACTGACTGATCCAAGGTCCACCCAGATAGTTTTCATGGCTAAGGCAGAACTTGAACTCACAGCCTGCTGATTTCTAGCCTGGTGCCTTAATCCCTACACCAAACTGGCTCTCACTATGCCAATATATACCAAATAGTCTTTTTAAAAAAATACATTTTCCTTGCTTGCCAACAGACACTATTCTTCTGAAATTATGCACTGTTTGCTTAATGCATTACAAACTGAATTTTATAAGTAAAACTTAGCAAATACAAGTAATCCTTGATTTACAACAGTTCATTTAGTAACTTGCTTTATGACAAGTTTTCACACTTTATGACCATTGCCGCATCCTCATGGCCACGTGGTCAAAATTCAGACACTTGGCAACTGATTCATATGTATGATGCTTGCAGTTTCCTGGGATCATGAGATTTTGCAAACTTCAGACAAGCAAAGTCAATGGGGAAGTCAGATTCACTTAACAATCGTGTTACTAACTTAACAATAGCAGTGATTCATTTAACAACTGTGGCAAGAAAGGTCATAAAATGGGGCAAAACTCACTTAACAACTGTCTCACTTAGCAATGTGAATATTGAGCTCAGTTCTGGTGATAAGTTGAGGACCTCCTGGAGTCAAACTGTAATCACAAAATTCAGCACAAAATATAAAAATGAAAACATAAACAGGGAAAGAAAAGCAAACCTTCCAAAATCTACAATTTTACAATCTACAGAGTTCCGTATTATAGATAGCAACCTCTGGGGAATCAGTGTTGCAATTCACTGTCCCAGCCTTACAAATACCACTGGACCAGAGGTGATATTAGCAGGTTTTGACCAGTTCTGGAGAACTGGCAAATACTACTTCTGACTGGCCCTTCCCCCATTTAGTCTCTGCCTCCGAGTCCCAGCTGTTCGGCTGGGTCTTCTTTTGTTGCCCTGCACAGAAGAACGGAGCTGGAAAGCAAGTTAATGGGGTGGGGAGGGAATGGGATTTTGCAGTAACCTTCCCCCAGGAGTGGGGAGGGAATGGAGATTTTACAGTATCCTTCCTCTACTATGTCCACGAAGCCATGCCCACCAAGCCACAACCACAGAATGCCACCACTGCACTGGACATGACATTGATATCACTAGAACATGCGGTTCACATGTTTTAGTCTGTTTTCAGGTGGTTTGGGGAGGATTAAGGTTAGGAACAGGAAAGACCTGTAAAGGTGAATTGCTACAGTCTTGTTTTTAAGATCCATAAATCCCCAAAATGTCCTGAAACTGCCCTTTTTGCAGATCACTAGGGATGGGAAAGGGAGCATGAGATCTCTGGGAAACACCAAGCAGTGGGAGGTATAGATATAATAATTTTTATGTAAGGGTTCCCTGACATCTGAACATATTTTCCAAGGGTTCCTCCAGGATAAAATTTTCATGAGTGCAACTATTTATTGGAAATGCTTGTTAGAACAAACTACATAATATTAGCAGCAGAAGTTCCACATAGCAACTTCACATAATTGGTTCCCAAACCTCTGAACTGGTAGGTACCTTTTAAAATAAAGTTGAGAAGACCATGTATGTTTGTTGAGTATTTACATTTTGGGTTATCTTTAACAAAATGGTCTTGCGTTATTTAACATAATAGTAAATTATTGTCATATTAAAATCTATATAATATACAGACACATAAACTAAGAAACTAAGAAAGCAGTATAAAAGCAAAAGGGTATGGAGAGGTTCAGATTGTTTTAAAATAATAAAATAATAACACCAATTTTTGACTCCAAAAATTATCTTTACCACTAAATTAAACATGCCTATTAGACCTAGAATAGACTTATAATAATTTTATTTTCACTTTGAATGTACACTAATCAGCATACATTAAAATGCAATTTCATTGCATTCAGCTCTCACCACTTCCAATGTATCGTTATTACAATTGTTAAATGATCACTTTTTACAAGGTGACTTTTTTCATAACATAAATACTAACTAGTTGCAAGTCCTTGATATTTCTCAAGATGGCAATTCAAATCCCGAATTTTCCATCATATCCCATAAGTGCATATCCACTACAACTGTAGTTTGCATATTGAATGTGAATATATGCTTAGCAAAGGAAATCACATAAAACAACGGAAATAAATAAATAAATCTGCTAGTATTGTAGTCTGGTGTTTCATGGATATCTCATTTCCTATAAATTATATAAATTGATCCACATATCTTCTGAAGGCCCTGAATTATTTTATTTGTAAACCTTTACTTATAACTTTTAAAGGCTAAATGTTTCTTCACTGTGCAACATTTTTAAAAGACCAAGAACTATAGCATGGTGCCCTCTATATGTACAAACAGCACCTGCAATTAGAAGCTTTCATTTCAAATGCATGTAGGGTCTTATTCTCTCTTTCCTTTCTCAAATCTATTGTCATTTTCTTTGCCTTGTTGCTGCTGTTGGTATTTATTTACTTAAATTTATTATAAGTGCAGCTACTTTTCTTCCAGCGGCAGTATGGCACTGCCATTCAGTTCAATTTCCCAATTCATCATCTATACCTGGAAATATTTTTTCAAGGACAAATTAATCTTTTTTGGAATGCCACTATACATGCAAAATGGTAATTTGTAGCACAAATCTATGACGCCTAATGTTTTGCTTGTTTAATGCCATTTGTTTGATCAGCCCTCTGATAGAGGAATAATCATATAGAATGGGGGAGTGAAAATTTGAACATATTTCCTGTCAGCTCATCAATGAATGAATAACATTCTTAAAACTGATAGAGACATCTCTATGCATAACAGTGATGAACTGACTGCAATGCATTTGGATCTGTAGAAGAAAATATAGTGGTTGAATGTTAAAATCTGATAAGAAGTGTGTATGGATAAATTGTTTGGAAAGGTTTTTGATTAGCTTTTCCTAATCTGATGTTCCCTGATGTGTCAAACTTCAACTCCACTAATTCCCAAGCAATATAGCCATCAATAATACTGGCTGAGCACTTTGAAACTTGAAGTTTGACTCTACGTGGAGGCATTAAGTTGGGGGAGGTGTTTTAAATAATTTACCTTTAACATATAAAGGGAATAGGGTGGAAAAAGAGAATTAATGCACAAACACATGTCCATATAGATGGAAAACCTGATAGGATTTTAAAAAATAATCTACAATGTGTTAGAAATTTCACAGCACAAAATATTTAATATATACACACCTCTGTATTTCAACAATTTTCTGTTCTTTCATTCAGACAAAACTGATGTTTACTTATAACAGTTTTAAACATTACTTGGCCCCCAAATTCTCTAGAAGAGGTCAGCATGGGTGAAGGGTTTGGTTTCTATAAGCAATACTGTCATTCCAACTAACAGCAGTGATTCATTCACAGGAGGGAAAAAATGGCTCTATTGTTGGATTTATTGACTCCAGGGAGGGCACTCTATTATAACCATAGAGTGCTCACAACCTGAGCTCTATGTTGGTCCACCTAAAATTACTATTTGCTGTGAAGAATTGGCAAAGCAATTCTTGAAACGATGGAATGAAAGGAGGAGAAGCTCTGTCAGAAGCTTTTCTTTTTCTCTAAGCAGGAGTGAGCGGTATATGATTCTTTCTGTCTGACCCACTCATTACTTTTTTTTGTTCAGTTGCCTTTATTAACATATTAACTGACTAGATAGTCTACAGAAAAAAGTGCATTTCATTAGGTAATGTTATCACAACTGCCTCTTTATTAAGAAGAAAGCAATATTCAACCCAAACATGTTCAACCTGGTCAACATAATACATACAGTGTAAAACTACACAATACATATTTAAAAGGGACTGTACCTGTAGGAGAATTTGTGCAGATTGCAGGACATTTTAGGGAGGCTGTTTTCTATAAATATTAAATTTATTTAATAAGATGCCAACTTTCTTATAATTATTTCTTGGTTTAGATATATGCTTTCCTTTGTTGCATGATTATCATACATAATGATAATATTTGTAAAATATTAGGAAATTATACAGAAGAAAATCCCCAATAAAGGATTTTCTTCTATTTAATTTATATCTCAAATAATTCAGTAAATGAAAATTAAAATACTTTAAAACTTAACAAACTACCCAATAAAGAAAAGGATGGATAAAGGTATATAAGAAATATTACACTGCACTGGTATTTAGAAAGATAAAGCAAACAAACACATCAGAATTTGTTTCCTATTGAAATGAGGCTTCAAAATCAGACAGCATCCAAGATATCTGGGGTTGTGTCACGTTGCTTATAGATTTAAACAGCAATGATTATTATCTGTCTTGCATTTTATGTGTCAGATCTAAATAAAAAGGAATGCAAACTTTATTTTTCTTGTCCAAGTTTGCTTATTGTCTTTGAAATCCCTTCCTCTCAAAAGCTATAGCTGTCAAGAGGCTGCAAATGAAAAGTCAATACTGGTGCTGTTATGTCATATTACATCCCTTAGGGTATAGAGCTGAGTTTACTCAGTGTTTGGGATTGCTTCCCTTCCCCTCCTTCTTCAGCTTTAAGTTGTGCATTCTAACTGCACACTTTTCTTTGTTATGGTCCAGAAAAAGATTTTTCATTGCAAAAATGTCCAAGAAAGACCACTGATTTATTCTATTGTTTTTCTTGACCAATAACATTACCAGGAAATTAGGATCAAGCTGTCATATACAATGTTTAATTAAAACATAGTTAACCTATTTATTATGTGATTTTATTTGTAGAACATAAGCATTTTGTTGTAAAATCCCTTTCATAAAATAATATGCTAATAAAATATAGTGCTATATTTGATTACAAGTTAAGTTTGTAACTTTCTTAACCTCTGCTTTCCTTGCAGAGGTAATCTTGAGGGGGAAAAGTAAACTTATTATTACAAATTTAAGAAATCCATATAAGTTCATTTTTTTGTTCCTTCGGTTCAATCGTGCCTGATTCTCAGAGGCTGCTTGGACAAGTCTATGCAATTGTCTTGACAAGGTTGTTCAGAAGTATTTGCTATTGTCTCCTTTCTAGGCTGAGAGAACATAACTGTCCCAAGGTCACCCAGCTGACTTTGAAACTAAGGCAGGACTAGAGATCACTGTCTCACAGTTTCTAGCCTGATAACTTAAGCACTCCACCAACACATTCGTAACATGTGTTATATTTTGTGTTTTCTTGGGGCTGTCATCTTAGCTAATTAATAGTTCAGTCGACAACATTTGCAAGTGACAGAAAAAAAATGTGGCATGAACATTTCATAGAAAAGAATGTATTTGTTTTAAAGGGAAGAGAACTAAATTTTCTAGTTTATCTAAAGTGTTTATACATACTTTAAATGTGCATTTGAATGTTTTCTTATTTCATGACAATAGCTTAAAGTAACGAAGGAACAGAACCTCAATTTTAGAGGATATATTTTGCATTAGGCTATTAGATCAGGGCTGCAAAAATCCTAACCACCATTAGAAGGCAGAAAATAATTTTGTCCAATATATCTTTGCTGCCATAAAATGGCTACCTGTATTTCTGCAGATTAGCACTGATAGCCCTTGTTTCTTTGAAAAAGGTTCCAGGTTAAAGGGAAAAAGATCAAATGATGTGCAAGATCTCGGATCGAGATTTTGGACAAAGTCAAATTAAAGCAGGCTGAATAAGATTAAATAAGTATTCTGATCTAGCATTCTGTAGCTTGCTAAGTTCCTAATTAAGCAATTAATTTACCATTTTCCATTATACTTTTAACATTAGGATGAAATGGCATTTTTAAAAACTGTTTTAAATCATAGTAGTGATTTTAAAGTTTAGCCATTTTAATAATTGAAAAATTTAAAAATATTTATATGGTTACACTGATATTTTGTCATATTATAATTAAGAAAAACATCTTTAAAATTCTAAAAGAGAAACCTGAATTTCACAAATACACACAGCAAAAAATCTACTGATTATTTGTTCAGCAAGAGGCATAAACTGTTAAAAATAAGAGTGGAATATATAAATTCTCAGAAATATTACCAGAACACAAAACAGGGTAATGCTGTAAATACAGTTAATATATATGATAGCTGTAGATTCTTATATTGAAGGAAACAAAAATAAAAATAAGTCCTCGATTTTTTAGGATTGTCCCTTAAATATTATATGTAAGTGCTTATTTTATGACTGCCAATAATATCAACAAGGATCAAAGATAAATATTATAATTGTTAGTGGCCATGATAGGTATTTCACTGTCTCACTCTTACTTAAAATATCACTATAGAAAAGGATTATCATGCAGTCAGACAGCAGCATACAGAATTACATAATTTAAAAATAGTAAATGCTTAAGTATGGAAAAACAGTACTATAGAGGCTTTGTTCTTCATTCTGACCCCATTACATTTTAATTAAGAAATAATTATAGGAAGATATACAGGGTATAATAACAGATCTTCTTGTAAAATGGAAGAAAAGAACATTAAATCTACAAAGTATAGTGAGATACTCTGGAGAACATTATTATTGGGAAGCAAGTATTTAGTCTGTTTATGTACCATGGTAAAATAGGTGACTTGTCCTGCATTTCTAATCAACCTACTTTCTATTAATCAATAGCTGAAATCCTATGATTTATTTTCTTGAGGATAAGGTTGCTCCTGAATAAGTATATAGAGAACTGTGCTAAAAAAATTTATACAAGTAATCCTCAAGTTACAACGGCAGTTGGGATAGGAATCTCAATCGCTAAAAGATGTGGCATAAAGTGTGATGTCACACTGCTGCATCACTTAGTAATGGAAATCCCTGAGGTCCTTGCTGTCACTAAGTAGAAATTGTGAGTTGTTAAGCAAGCACTACTTGTAACTTTCTGCTATCTTCCGAAAAACAGTGGGGAAGATGGAAAGAAGTTAGAAGTGAAGCTGAATGTTTGTCCTCTGAGCTTGTGGGTTGGTTTCCAAACATTTTGTTACCAAGCTAGGTAACATCTTCAGCAGAATTTAGGGGAAGTTAAAGTTAGAAGTCCCAAGTAATTTGCAAGCCAGGCTGGCAGGCAGGTAACTGGCTGCTACCAAGTGGGAGAGGCTGTGTGAGGGTGCAAGCGTGGAAGATATGTTGTGAGGGCAGCAAGTTTCAGGAAGGATGTGCGAGTGATTGGGAAAGACAGGGTGAGCGAAGAGGGGCTTAGGGATGATGTTTGAGTGAACAGCACAGTGTGGGACAAGCACCTCAAACTCAGGGAGAGTGTCTGAGCAGGAGAGACTTATGTGAGCAACCTGTTGGCTTCCCAAGTGTCTTTACTTATGGGAAGCTGTCAAGAAAGATCGTGAATTGTGATCACATGACATGGAAGCTAGTTTGGTTTAGTGGTTAAGGCATCAGGCCAGAAACTGGGAGACTGCGAGTTCTAGCATGACAGTTAGCTGGGTGACTTTGGGCCAGTTGCTCTTTCTCCCAACCCAACTCATCTCACAGGGTTGTTGTTTGGCAAATAAGAAGAGGAAAGTGTGTTGGATATGTTTGCCACCTTGCCTTACTTGTAATAATATATATATTGATATGGGATGCTGCAAACATTTAGATGCAAGCTGGTTACCAAGCACCCAGATTGCTGTTATGTGACAACTGGGGTGCTGGATAAGTGGAATTTTCATGATCAAATATAACTACCATTCATTCAACACTATGGTAACTTCAAATGGTCGCTGAATGATTGGTTTTTAACTGAGGACTCCCTATAGATTGTTGTTGTTTTTAAAGCAGTGAAATAATAATATTGAGTAAATCTTCCAGATAACAATGATGTAGTAGACATTTCTCATTATGGAAATGAGAAACCCATGATGGACCTTCTTCACTTTTTAAGAGCGAAGATATCAGTACTTATCACATACTACATATTTAGAAATTGCTTTAAATTATAACTTTGTTCAATACACTTTCATTGTCTCCAAGAATGTAAGAAGTCTTACATGCAACAAAAACAGGGAAGGGAAGGGAAGGGAAGGGAAGGGAAGGGAAGGGAAGGGAAGGGAAGGGAAGACTTTATTGGTTAAGTGTGATTAGACACTCAAGGAATTTGTCTCTAGTGAAGAAGCTTTCAGTCTACATGTAAAGCAACAGAGTAATAATAAACATACCACCAATAAGAGGAGATAATAAAGAAAATAAGTATAGTAATAATTCCACTGCCATACAACATGGATAAATGTACATAGACATTATACAGTATTGGAAGAATTAAATGTTCAGCATAGTGATGGCATGAAGGAAGAAACTGTCCCTGCTTCTAATTGTTTTGGCATGCAATGCCCTATAGAGGCATCCTGAGGGGAGGAGTTGGGACAGTTTATGTCCAAGATGTGAAGTGTCTGTAGATATTTTCTCAGCCCTCCTTCTGACCTGTGCAATATACAGATTTTCTATGGAAGCAGGCTGATTGCAATTGTTCTTTTTACGTGATCTGTTGGACTCTGTACCAGATCAGACAGTTATTGAAGTACAAATGACAGACTCATTAATGCCTCTGTAAAACTGTATCACTAGTTCCAGGGGCAATTTGAACTTCCTCAGCTGATGCAGGAAAAGCATTCTTTGTTTTGCTTTTTACAATACAATCAGAAAAGACCTGGAAGGGATCTTGGAGGTCTTCTAGTCCTCCAATAAAAGGATTATTGGAGGACTTGAAGGATTCTACTGCTTATACTGTGCTGTTGAATATAGTAAGAGGTGGTAGAAAAGAGGTGGTCTAAAATCCATTTCATCTCTACAGTTTTAAGCATGTTCAGTCCCAGATTGTTCTGGCTGATCCATAGGGCTAACTGTTCAATATCCCTGCCTATACAGTCTCACCACTGTCTCAATAACTGTTGTATCATTTGCAAACTTCAGTACTTTAACAGAGTGTTCCCTGAGGTCCAATCATTGGTATATGGAGAGAAAAGCAATGGAGAGAGAACACAGCCCTGAGGGGTACCTTGCTAATTGCCTGGGTATTAAATGTAATTTTTCCTAGCTTCACCTGTTGCTTCCTATCTGGCCAAAAGCTAATAATTCACCTTCAAGTATGGACAGGCATGGCTTGCTGAATCTAATTAAAAACCATCCATATGTTAGATCTATATCGGAATTATGTTTACAGTCAAGATCATCCATTTCTGTACATATAATAGTACTGAACATTAGAACAAGTTCAAAAAATGATAAGTGCATGAACTTCAATGGGAACACAATTCATGTTCTGCAATCTATCCTCTAAACTTCTAAAGAACTGCTATGAGTTGGGTAGCCTATAAATTTAATTTATAAATAAATCATAAAGACAATTCATAACACCACCCCAGCCCAACTCAGCAGAATGGCGTATATCCATAACAATCACAGCTGCAGTCATCTTCACCAAGCCGCATTTTGAGGCCTCTGCCTCTTTGCATTCTGTCGCCTCATTTGAACTTCATCATCTTCTTCCTTCTGCTTCTCCCACTGATAACAAGATGTGCCTGCCCTGGCTCTTCACTACGTAGCTGCTGGTCATGTGAGACCATCTTCCTAAGGCTTTGTGAGGAAACCACAGTGCGAGACTTTGGGAAGAAAATTTCATGCAGCCAGCAGCTGCCTCACAAAGGGGCAGACGTAACATGCTTGATCAGTAGAGGGATGGCAAAGATCAGTTTGGACATCAGAGTTTGAGGAGTGCAGGACCGAAAAAGCCATCAATGGAAGACTAAAAAGGGAGTGGAGGGAGTTAAAAAGTGCCTGCAGTCAGAAGTGTAGACAGTCTGCCAAGCACCCACATTTTGATCACAAGACTATGCGGGCACTGCAACAGCCATATCTTTGGGGACTGTCAATGTACTATAACTTCAAATGGTCACTGAATGAATGGTCATAAGTTGAGGACTATCTGCAGTCCAAAGGCAACTGTAATCAATTCTGATGAAACACATTCCAAATAAATTACTTCATTTGCACATATTACATTCACAGAAAGAAATTAAGCTGGCATGATAGATACTATCCAAACCTAGATGACCACATTCAATGCCAGTTTTCAATAATTCAGTATTTTACTCTGCATGACTTTTCAGGAAAATCACAAAGCGAAACAACACAATTCTTTATTCATAAAAAATAAATTGAAGCATAATGTCTTTTACACTATTTTTACGTTTTCATACCTATCATATTTTATGATATATTCTATGCATTTTTATCTGTACTGTATATGAAAAATGTGTATCGGCATATGCTCCAAACTCAGTTTTTACAGTTAAGAACTTCCACACTGTGGTTACAATGTTTAATTAGGTGATGTTTTAACAACAGTTGGCAAATGCAAAGTATTATTCTTTTTTGTATATGGATGCCACTAAACATCACTACTTGCTGGACTAACTTCAGAAAAGGTAACTGTAAGAATGGAAGTACTGCAGAGTGTTTAATACACTAGACAGGGAATCAGGAGACAGAATCAGGAGACTGGCTTAGACTTTGGCAGAGACTTCCTATCTGCCTTGGGGCTAGCTACTGAAGGCCAGATTTATACAGTCTCTAGGGACTTAGTTACCCAACAGCTTGCTCTCCAGGCAGCTTTTGCAAACCCATTAAAAGAGCTGGTGAGGCAATTTGCATGTGGTACATTCCAAGTTATCTACAAATTCTCAGTGGCAGAGGCCTTATGAGGATGAAGAATTTAGGAAGGTCTTAAAATCTGGTTAAACTACCAAAAGCTAAATTCTATATATCAGACATATAAAATTTCTGCTCATTTTAACTATTTTGTACTAGTCTCCTACAAATGTTAGTTTTGTGACTTCATATCAAATTTTACAGTTTAGGTGATTTTGTCTCTAATAAATTTTTGTTACTAAATCGTGAATAATATAGTTCTTCTTTTCCATGGGACAATCCCTCTCCTTTTTTTTACTACCTTACTTTCCTCACACTTTTTCTTAATTCTGTTTCTTCTTTATTCTGGCATGTTCATAAATTCCATTAATCTCAAATAAATATTAACAGTGAGTTAAACTGTTCTGTCAACTCATACAAGCTTTTTCCCCTTTTCAATGATATAATCTAATCATAATCTTGTTACAAGGAGAACTATCCCCAAATGTAATGAGAATTGCATGGCTATTGTTGATTTGAGTGTTAAAGGTGTAACTTTGCAACTCAAAGTATAGGGACAATTTAAGATCTGTTAATTCATGCACTTATTTGGTATTTAAATATTTTACATTGTACAAAAGGTCTAAAGTAGAGTCATGCTTGACTCTTGGTAATGACTGGTCATGTCCCTATAAGTTTTTATATTATAAAAAGAAGTATTTTATATTATAAAAATACTAAAACAATATTGTATTTTAAAAACAGAAAATTAACCTGCAGCATCAGGTTAAAGTAAGATAAAGTCCAAGATTGAAAAGAATGACAGATTTCTTTCTTGCTCATCTTTTTAATGGTAGTTTACTCCTGGTTAATATGTAAACAGAATGTTTGTTACCACAGTGTTTAGCTTGGCTGAACTTTAAGCTGCACAGTATTTTAGTCTAACAGCTTCTAAAATAGAAGGTTTTCCAGAAATTTATACAGATTCTTCCAGCCTCTTTTGTGCTAACATCTTTATCAACAAAATAAGCTGAACAATGCTGGCCTTTTCACTGTTTGCACAGCCTGCTGAAATTCCAGTTTTGCTTGGTCCAGAATTTGCATTTACAGCAGCTAACACAATCTTTTTCTGCTTCAGTGGAAAACCAGCACTTTTTGCAAACAGCAGCAACAAGTAAAACATTGTTATGCCTCTTTCCCAACTAATATACTGAAAATATATTAAAGCATTGAAATGTTTGTATTAAAGAAGAATTTTTTGTTTTGAAATACAAAATATAAAAATTCTAAAGCTTAAAACCAAGCATTATTTAAAACTGCAATAATAGAAAGTTGTTAAAAATGGGTTCAACAAAAAAGAAGTATCACTGATGGCACAAATCAATTAATGATATATTAGAGATACATTGTGGAGTACTTCATACTTTCTGAGTTTGGTTGCTTGCTTGAAGACATTTTATTATCCAACTAGATAACATACAGTAGCCTGCCCTGCCAGAGTTGGTGGGGTTGAATATTCTTCTTGGCAATTCCTTGATTAGGATATCGTTTTCTACTCGATCATTTGTCTGATGTTAATTCCTATTTATTTCTATGCAAATTTGACACCCCTAGTTTACATGGATGCATTCTGCTAGTCTCTCATCTCCTCTGTCTTTCCTACATACTGGCTGTTACAATCCTTATTCTGCATGTTGTACGTGACTCTTGCTTTTTTCTTCTTGGCCACAGGAAGGGTTCCATGATTTTAGAATCTCTTGGACTCATATGACTGGACTACTCTGTGGAGCTGCCTTTAAAGATGACTCAGAAGCTAAAACTGGTTTAGAATATGGTGCTTAAGCTGCTGCAGAATTAAACTTATTATTATACTTTCTGATAGGCAGGTTTTCATGCAAAGTGCTGTTTAATACCTATAATGCTTTATATAGTTGCTGGGATATCAACAGCCACCTTATCAAATAGATTCTGCTCATCCAGCATGGCCATCAAGAAAAGACTTGCTGATAATCTTGCCCCACCGTCTCCTGCAATTCATTGACTAGGACAGGGGCCTGTAAACTTAAACACTCAATGAGCCATTTGGACCCATTTCCCACTCAAAACACCAGGAGCCAATAATTTAACAATTGGTGTGACTAGGTGGCCCTGGCCAACTTGACATCACTCACTCACAGCCATGCCTATCCAGTCGGTCATTTGGGCAGAGAAACAGTTGTTAAATTATTTGCCATGTCTGGCCCCACCTCCCCTCTTGCCACACCTGGCCTCAAGGACTATTCATCTCTCTCTCCCTCCCTCCTCCCTCTCTTCTGCTCTCTCTCTCCCTCCCTCTCTTCCTTTCGTCCATTCCCCACCCCCATTTCCCAACCCCCACACCTAGGGAATAAGTCTGATCTACAGGAAGTTTGGCCACGTTCTCTCTGTCTTTGGAAAGATATAAAAATAAACCTTGTGTTGCAAAAGGAGTAACTGTCAGGTTGTTGCATCACAGTGCCATGAGGTTGCCACTTTAGATCACTACATGCACCTAAGAGAAGCATCATCCCAAACAGCAGCACACTCATACAGGCACGCATACACATCCTACAACACAGTCTGAAGTGGCCAGAAAGTATAATCCCCGGGCTCCCCCAAAGATGCCTGGCAGGTAAAATACAGATGACCCCCCCCCCCATCACCAGCGTCTGCTGAATCCTTGCAAGGCTGGGCAAAGGCAGAGATAGGGGAGCAGATGGAGCTCCCATCAAGCCAAATCTTTCTCTCTCACTGTCTCTGTCTCTCTGCCCAACAGACTGCAGCAGGAAATGGCAGGTGGCTACTTCCGGCCTTTGTTGGTGCTGGATGTGCAACTTGCTTCCTGCCCCAAATCACTGGCCCACACCGCACCACGGCCAATGTCGCTGCTGTTGCCAGGGGTAAGTGGGGCAGGGTCACATTGTGGCTCCGCATCATAATGGGCTCAAGAAGGAGGACAGCACCCTGTCTTCCCCATTGTGAAGCGTGCTAAATTTCATTGTTAGAGCAGCAGGCAGGCCATGGAGGCAGCAACAGCAGTGGAGTCAGCCACTTCTCTCTACACAGACAGAAAAATAGCAGCCATCCCAAGAAACCCCAAAGATAAAATTGACCTGGAAAACCAAGGCATATATGAAGTCCCCTGTGCATCACACTCTGCCACATACATTGGACAGACCAACAGAAAAATAAGTACCCATCTAGATGAACACAAAAATGCAGTAAAAAAGCTGGAACACACTTCCTCACTAGTCCAACACATGAAAGCCACAGGACACAGTATCGACTTCAATGGCACCAAAACCCTAGCCACTATAGAAAACCCCAGCTACAGAATTATCAGATAAGCCATAGAGATTGAAAAAAGACCTGAAAGCATGAATAGAAGAGATGACTCCACCAGACTGTCAATTATCTGGAAGCCTGCACTCTCAAACAAAAAAATCTCCACACCACAAGCCAAGCAAACACCTGGGTACAAACAGACCCCCCCCCCGATACCTCCAGCTCAAACACACCCCAACCAGGCACCCAGATGAAACCTAGCTTCCTAATAAATGATAGCTGTCAGTTTACTCAGAGCCAAGCTGCACTAAAAGCCTCCAATACAGAAAACACAATGTTGCCAGCCAATCAAGACAAAAAAAGCTACAAAACAGACAGAAGATATTAGAAACACCAATCAAGCAGAACACAGCAAACTCCAAGACGAATAATCACAGACCAAGACTCCCAACCAATCAGGATGAAGACAAAAACATTCTGGCACAGCAGTAGGCTAGCACCAAATTTAAAACAGAAATGGCTGTGAAACTATGATTCACAGATGAACACTATACAGAAGCCTGATGATGGCAGATGAGATTCTGCCAAAACGTTGCAACAACTTTAAAAGCACAACTATAATGACATAGGAAAATACCCAAACAAAGCTGAATACCATACATACAAATTATATATAATATATATATATAGATACAATATATATAGATACAACAATATATAGATACAAAGATACAAACAAATTGAAGGAGCCCCTATGGGATCACCACTGTCACCCATCATTGCAAACCTGTTCATGGAAGAATTCAAATACAGAGCCCTGGCCAATGCCATACACAAACCCAAACTATGGTTAAGATACATCGATGACACATTCGTGATTTGGCCCATGGAAAAGAAAACCTAAACAATTTCCTAACACACCTAAACAGCACACACCCCAAAATCAAGTTCACCATGTAAATGGAAACAAACAAACAACTACCATTCCTAGATGTACTAAGCTACAAAAAAACAGATGGCACACTGGGACACACCGTATACCAGAAGAAAACACACACCAAGAGCTACCTCAGCACCCAATCCCACCACCACCCAGCACAGATAAACTCCATGCCAAAACACTAATTGCCAGAAACAAATGCCTGGCAGACAAGACACACATAAAGACTGAACTATGCACCCCGACTAAAGTACTGACAGCCAACGGCTTCCACAAAAGCAAAATCACTGGCTTGATCCACAAAAACATACTGAGACATAATGGAGACCCAGAAGATGAACAGACCTATGGAACAGCTGTCCTGCCCTACATAAGAGGTACTACAGACAAAATCAGAAAGATACTACACAGACATCACATCAAGACTGCCTTCAAAACAGACAGAAAAATAGCAGCCATCCTTAGAAACCCCAAAGATAAAATTGACCTGGAAAACCAAGGCATATACGAAGTCCCTTGTGCATCATGCCCGGCCACATACATTGGACAGACCAATAGAAGAATAAGTACCCGCCTGGATGAACACAAAAATGCAGTCAAAAAGCTGGAACACACTTCCTCACTAGTCCAACACATGGAAGCCACAGGTCATAGCATCAACTTCAATGGCACCAAAACCCTAGCCACTATAGAAAACCCCAACCACAGAATCATCAGAGAAGCCATAGAGATTGAAAAAAAGACCTGAAAGCATGAATAGAAGAGATGATTCCACCAGACTGTCAATCATTTGGAAGCCTGCACTCACAAACAAAAAAAAACTCCACACCACTAGCCAGGCAAACACCTGGACACAAACAGATCCCCCCTGATACCTCCAGTTCAAACACACCTCAACCAGGCACCCAGATAAAACCTAGCTTCCTAACAAATGATAGCCGTCCATTTACCCGGAGCCAAGCTGCACAAAAGGCCTCCAATAAAGGAACACAATGTTGCCAGCCAATCAAGATACAAAAAGAGCCACAAAACAGACAGAAGATATTAGAAACACCAATCAAGCAGAACACAGCAAACTCCAAGACCAATAAACACAGACCAAGATTCCCAACCAATCAGGATGAAGAAAAAACCATTCTGGCACAGCAATAGGCTGCCCCAAATTTAAAACTGAAACAACTGTGGGGGCCTGACTGACAGATGGACACAATACAGAAGCCTGATGATGGCAGATGAGATTCTGCCGAAACGTTGCTACAACTTTAAAAGCTCAACTACAATGACGTGGGAAAATACCCGAACAAAGCTGAATGCCATACATACATACATACATACATACATACATACATACATGTATATGTATATGTATATGTATATATATATACACACACATATATATACATATACATATACATATACATATTATTAATGAAATGATAAACAGCTGAAAAACAGCTTCTATCCCAGGGCAGTAGCTCTTTTGAATTCTGCTGTATAGTGCAGTATTGGTGTGGTGTCGAGGTTTCCGGTTCAATATGTGAAGGGTGAAGGATGTGTGTTTGTGTTTATTTACATGGTCATGATGGGCACTGAGCATGGCGCTTGATTTCGTTGTACGAAGTGCAATGACAATAAAGTAAAGTATTAGGTACCATTTCAGTGGGAAGATAATAGCATTCCATGCACCTTTGGCATATAGCCATGCTGTAAAATGTCTTCAAACAATTCTGGCTCCTTCATCCAAGAAACAGAGATGAGTGCCCTGGAATTGGAGAACTGGACAGGGAAACCTTTACCTTTTACCTATCTATTGTATTACACTTGGACATTTAAATTTGTTAAAAGATAATTTTAATGGATTTTCTTACTATGTTTTTGTTATGATTATTTACTATACACTGCCCTGAAATCTGAAAAGGATATAAGCACATGTATAACTATTTAAATTCATAAATGTCTATTGATTTTCCCCCTGATTTCAGAGGTTCCTGAAAGATATCCTTATCTCAATGGGTCAACATTGACTGCTTCTTCTGATTTAGCAAACTTAATTTAAAGGCATAACAAGAATGCATGTCAAGTCATAATTCATGGTAGTTAAGCAAAGTCTGTAGTTATCAATTTGCCCCTCCCCCAGCTTAGACAAGGGAGAGATCATGGTCTAATTTATATTTCATAATGGAGGGATTCTGAAGCAGCATGAGATTAGTACTTTATACATGGGAAAACATCTGTAAATTCTCATGTTTAGGCTCAAAGGGTGATGGTTATTCCCTGCAGCTGTGCTTACCTCCACAGGCATTTGGAAACAAGAAAATTTCTCATTGCATCTTATTCCATCTGAAGACCAGAGAATTGCTACTCTGCTTTTACAGATGTTTGTTAGATTAGAAACTGATTATCTTTGGCCATTTGAAGCACACATTTGGTAAGCACACAGGAAAGGCAGAGGATATACTGTGATATATTGAGTATGACAAGATTAAACAGCTAAATGGTCTTGACTATTATTTGTTCAATTATTGAAGTCTGATAAAAGTTATAAACTTCCTCAAATTTTAGTGTAATTTTATGCATGAAGGTACGGAATATTATGCACAATGTCAACCCAATTAAAAATGGTTAGTAATAAATAACACCTGTATTTCCTATTGGTTTTTAATATTCTACAACAGATCAATTGTTTTTAATATTTTTCTTTAATAGATTTATATATTTGGCAACTGAACTAGCCAGTTTATGTTAAATAGAGTATTCTTTTATTCTGTAATACAAAATTTTAAATCCCAAATCCAGAAGCCTTGTAGTTTAAAGGAAACAAAAAAACCCTTGTCAATATATTGATTAGTATTGTAGAAACTAAATAAAAGATGTTCTATAAACATTTCTGTTTTTTGTTAAAATCCTTAAAATGTGAAAAAGCAGATGCAAAAACTCATACTTTTCAAACATACCATTCGACTTTTTTGTACCTTGACATGTACATCTCTTTCAAAGGAAGAAATGCTTCACAAATCATGCCCTTTAAATCCTTCTTGCGGCTCTCTAACCTGTAAAACTATCTGAAATATCAGCAGCAGAAAGTCTTTCCCAAATAAAATCCTTGTTTTATGAGCACTGTATTTGCTAATCATTAGTTCATAAGCAAGAGCAGATATACAGTGTACTATAAATAATGGCAGGAATGTAAAAGTGAATTGATCTGTCTGGCTATCTAGTAAGACTGCTGGCAAAGGACCAGCTCTGAATGGCTGCCAACTATCATAGACCCAGCCAGTGATTTGCCTAGGGTCTTGGCCTGTCAGGCAGCAAAAAGTCTTAAAACAAGCCCCCAGCTCTGTGAGCACTGCCTACTACTCAGCAGTAAGCACTTCCTGCCATATCTTCTTTTTCCGAGTTAAGTTTAAATAGCTGAAAACATGTATGACTTAGCAAAGTTTAAAAGCGTCTGTCCCAGAATGTTAATGGCTGGTAGGAAATATCAATGGTTCTTATGAAGTAGAGGGTCTTGCAGGTTTGGTTTATCTATATTCTTTGTTTCTTCTAACTCCCCTATATCTCCCAATCTCTTCCCAACATGCCTTATGCATTCCTTGTGTTATGTCCTTGGGGCTGACACCAGTTCCCCATCAGGTCCGCAACTCTTACGGGGGCGTTCTTAGTCCCCATTGGCTGGCTCCCTTCGACAGTCGGCTATAAAAGCCGGCTGTTAGGTTGAGCCAGCTGCTGTTCGCTGGTAGGTCTGCTGTTAGCTGCAGACGCGACAGCCCCCTTTATTCCCATGAATAAAGTGTGTGTTATGACTGAAGCTCTGGTGTGGCCTCCCTTCTTTCCGAACTTAACATTGGCGACGAGGGTGGGATATGGCCAGCCAGCAGCTATACAAGAGCTGAAAATCACGAATCTGAAGCGCTGAACCGTAGCCGCGTCGTTGAGAGCTCGGTCAGCCATTTGAGAGGAAATCAAAGCAGAGCGTGTAGCCGCTCAAGATCACAAACTAGCTACAAGAGAGTGGGCACTGATAGCCTCAGCCGCCCAGCAACAAACTTGCCAGAATTGCGTGTAGCGAAGCTCCAGCGCGACGCTCACGACCGCTAAATTCAGGCGCGAGATTTAAATCGCTGTCAGCGTGCAGCCGCAGCATCGCCGCCTCGCCCTTGTAAGGGCGCGAAATTTAAACGGGCGTCAGTTATAGCATCTGTTCCAGCCGCCAAGGGCTGCAGAGAGCGAGAAACCCAGAGAGATTCCACGAGCTGAATCACCAGACCGAATTGCACTGCGAGCGCAGCTGCTACCTGTACAACCCAGAGAGAACTCAAAAGCTGAACACTCGTTAACAGCACTACAAACTATAGCTGCTACCCTTTCCAGGGCCTGTATTCCCAGTGAGACTTATTTTACCTGCCGAAAGCTGAACCAGTCATGAATGCGAATCCGGCATTCCAGCCATTCAAACCAGACGAAGATAAATGGGACTCTTATAAAAACCGTTTTAACCATTATATTGATGCTGTGGGTCTGGCTGACGCTACAGACAACAAAAAGAAGTCTTTCTTCCTGAGCTACTGTGGGGCCACCATATTCGACACGGCAACAGCACTGTTCGCCCCAAGAGAACTCAAGAATGTCCCATGGTCTGAGCTACTGGAGACCCTCTCCAATCATTATTCGCCAAAACCGTCACAGATCGCGAGACGCCTTTCGCATGAGGAAGCAAGCGGAGGAGAAACCATAAACCAATATATGGCAGCCCTCAGAACCGCAGCCCTGCACTGTGAATTTAAAGGCTACCTTGATGATATGCTCCTGGACCAACTTGTCTGCGGGGTCAAAGATGCAAGACTGCAGAGGCGGTTGTTGGCAAGGAAGGACCTCAATCTAGCACAAGCCATCGAGGAAGCCCTGGCTGCAGAATTGGCAATACAATCAGCGGCTGAAATACAGGGAAGCACCCCAAAGGTAATCCAGTCACTGTACATTCTGAGGAGGCAGTGAACGAAGAAGAGCCCATCGAGCAAACTGAAGTGCACCGTCTCAAACCATTCAAGCAGCCACAGGTAGGAACTAGACCGAAAGAAGGCAACGTGCCTAGGCACACCCCGCTGTGCTCTCCTGTGGGGGTCCCCATGCCAGAGCAACGTGCAGGTTCAAAATGCCACCTGCAACAACTGCAGCAGAAGAGGACACATCGCTAGGGTGTGCCAGGCAGCGCATGTGGCTCCACAAAAGCCACCATCTTATGCCCCCTCGGGGCCATCCAGGCAAGTAGAAAACTGTTTTACATGCTATCAAGCTAACCATACCTTCTTAACACCCAATAAAATTAAACTCTCCATTCATTTAGAAGGTAAACCCTGCCTAATGGAGGTCGACACCGGGTCAGCGCTCTCGATTATTTCATGGAGCACGCTCAAGAAGATACGTCCCAGCCTGTCCAGGAAACAGCTGCAGAAGAGTCGCTATCCTTACGAGACTACCAAGGGAAGAACATTCCAGTAATCGGAACAGGCAAGTTCCTAGTCAAATTCAGAACCTTTAAAGGACACCTGCCATTAGTGGTAGTTGATGGTGCCCTTCCTAGTCTTTTGGGGTTGGATTGGTTCCCCTCTCTTGGCCTTAACTTAACGGGGGTTCATGCTGTCTCGCCCTCTGACACTGACTCACTATTCTCTGATTACGCTTGACGTTTTCAGCGAGGAATTGGGGTGCTACAAGGGCACACCTATTTCTTTCTCAGTGGACCCCAGGCAGTTCCCATCCGTTTGAAACCGCGGAGAGTGCCATTCGCTCTGCGTTCTAAGCTGGATGCGGAACTAGACAAATTGTTAAAACAAGGGGTCATCGAACCCACGATTTTGCTAAGTGGGAGACACCTATTGTCACACCTCAAAAAGATGGTAGTATAAGGATGTGTTCAGATTACAAGACCACAATAAATCGCTATTTACAGACTAGCGCATACCCAGTGCCAGTAATCCAGCATTTACTGCACACATTCGAACCCGAAAGATATTCGCCAAATTGGATATGTCTCAGGCTTACCAACAGTTTCCTGTAGACAACCAAACGGCCGAATTGCAAACCATTGTTACCCATAGAGGGCCTTCCGATGCAAGCGCCTCCAATTTGGTGTGAGTGTCGCCCGGGCATATTCCAGTCGTTAATGGAACGGATCCTACAGGGCCTCCTGGCGTGGTTCCGTACTTTGATGACATCTTGGTTTCCGCCGGGACAGAACACAGCTTTTCCTCAGAGTTAGAGGGGTGTTGGACAGATTCAGACAGCATGGCCTCAAACTAAAAAAAAAAAAAATGCACCATAGCCACTAAGCAGGTGGACTTTCTTGGGTACCGAATAGACACCTGGCATCCACCCGGTAGAATCAAAGGTTAAAGCCATTCACGAAGCGCCCACACCGGCGTCCAAACCAGAACTACAAGCCTTCCTAGGCCTGCTGAACTTCTATGCATCATTTCTGCCGACAAGGCATCAGTGGCAGAACCACTACATAGACTCTTAGATAAAAATGTTCCATGGCACTGGGGACCCAAAGAGGAATACGCTTTCAGGGCAGTCAAGTCACTCCTCACTTCAGACTCCTCACTGTACTGATCCAATTCAACCAGAACCTACCGCTAGTTTTGGCAGCAGATGCCTCGCCTTTCGGAATTGGGGCCGTATTAAGTCATAGACTACCCAACGGATCCGAAGCCCCCATTGCGTTCTTCTCTAGAACATTTTCAACGACAGAACGCAACTATAGCCAAATCGACAAAGAGGCCCTAGCTGCCGTAGCAGCTGTTAAAAAATTTCATGAATTTCTATTTGGGCACAACTTCGAACTGGTTACAGACCACAAACCGTTGTTGGGGCTTCTCTCCGGAGAAAAGCAAACACCACAAGTCTTGTCTCCCCGAATGACAAGATGGACTTTATTCCTGGCAGCATATTCATACAAGTTAGTGCACCGTCCAGGAAAGAATCTCAGCCATGCAGACGCCCTCAGCCGGTGCCCGCTACCAATGCCTGTGGAGGATCCGGCCCCAGTCCACACCATCTTTGACACCAGTGAGTTCAGAATTCCAATCACTGCGAGAGACATTGCCTTCCAATCCAGGAAGGACAAACTGATCGCCCAGGTCCTGGACTGGGTACGGAGGGGGTGGCCGGGCAGTAACCTGTCTAACGAATTTTCACCCTTTAAAGTCCGCCAACAGGAACTTTCCAGTTTACAGGGTTGCCTGCTGTGGGGGACCAGAGTTGTCATTCCAGAGTCACTACGCAGACCCATCCTGAAGGCATTACACGAAGGGCACCCCGGCATTGTACGAATGAAGGCGTTGGCACGGAGCTATGTATGGTGGCCGGGCATGGACGACGAAATTGCAAAATGGGTAAGCTCCTGCCATCCCTGTCAAGAATCCCGGCCAGCGCCCCCAGTAACCCCTCCCACCGAATGGGAAAACGCCAACGCACCATGGTCCCGTCTACATGTTGACCTGGCCGGCCCATTCCATGGCAAAACATTCCTAATAGTAGTAGACTCGTTTTCTAAATGGATTGATGTGGCACTCCTTCTCTCAACCACCACACGAGCAGTCGCCCAAGCACTGACTCGTTTGTTCGTCATACACGACCTCCCAGACACCATCGTGTCGGATAACGGTCCTCAATTTACGTCCACAGACTTCAGCCGGTATGTCACCAACCTAGGCATCCGGCACATCCTAACGGCTCCCTTTCACCCCTCGAGCAATGGGTTGGCCGAACGAGCAGTCAGAACAACCAAAGAGGCCCTCGCCAGGTTCTCCCAAGATGATTGGCATTCCAGACTCTCTAGATTCCTTATAAGCCAACACTCGACCCCGTGCACGGTCACAAACAAGTCACCGGCAGAGCTACTGATGGGCAGACGCTTAAGGACAATACTAGACAGGCTGCACCCTCACTATTGCCCAGATACACCCCTTGGGTCTAACAGTAGGGTCAGGAGTTTTGTCTTACAGGATCAAGTCTTCACCAGAAATTACGTGGGAGACCCATTGTGGGTACCTGGCAGGATCGTGGCCATCACGGGGCCCAGGTCGTACCACGTCCAGTTAGAAGACGGGCGCATTTGGCGAAGGCACCTGGACCAGTTGAGGAGCCGGCAGAACGAGCACGCCACCTCCGACCCAGAGACCACAGCAACATTCCAGGCACCGTATCCGGCACCTAGCTGGGACACTCAGAGTAACCTGCCTCCACCAACCGAACCGAGGGAGCAGACGGCTGACCTCGACCATCACACAGAATCAACATCCATTCCCAGCAGCTCCCCTACCGCACCGGGAGACCGCAGCGACTCGACAACCCGGCCGGCGACCAGCGAGCAAAGTTGGGTGGCTGGACAGCTACCTAGGGACCAAATCCCCGCTGTCACGAACTCTGTGCCACCCGCTCCTACACCCGAACTAAGACGATCAGAGCGGCAACACAAACCGCCTTCATACCTTAAAGACTACTCATGTTCGTATCTGGGGGGGAAGGGGTGTTATGTCCTTGGGGCTGACACCAGTTCCCCATCAGGTCCGCAACTCTTACGGGGGCGTTCTTAGTCCCCATTGGCTGGCTCCCTTCGACAGTCGGCTATAAAAGCCGGCTGTTAGGTTGAGCCAGCTGCTGTTCGCTGGTAGGTCTGCTGTTAGCTGCAGACGCGACAGCCCCCTTTATTCCCATGAATAAAGTGTGTGTTATGACTGAAGCTCTGGTGTGGCCTCCCTTCTTTCCGAACTTAACACCTTGCAAACAATTTGTACTCAAATAATATCCAAAGCAAATCTGCTATACAATACATTACTAGTTGGGGTATACTTAGAAATGTAGAGATTGGGAATGTAGGAGAACTAAAATAGCTATAGAAAGTGAAGTACAGTATTTGAGACATAGCTATATTTTCACAGGATAAGAATTAAGAAACATAATTACAACCTATTGGGTGGAGTTTTATTACAGGAAAGAAATGAGGTTGTTTGGAAGCAAGCTCAAACAGCAAAAACATTTTCTTCTTAATATAGCAAGTAAGCAAAATGGTGTGCTAATCCCCTTCCCAGTCTCTTACACCTTCTTCCTTACCAAGTTAGATATGATGATCCATTTATTTCACTGCATGCACTAGTTTTCCTTATTTATAAACATGGAAAGATAGCTCAGGCAGCAAACTCACCTCAGGATGCCTTGCAGGGATTCAGTAATATGCCTCCTTGGCACTGTTTCTTGTATCCCTCAAGGCTGTCTCCCAGTCTCTTTGTAAGACCAACATGCTGGCTCAAAACAATAAACAAACAAACCCACAACCCATCAAATGATGCAGCACTCAGATTCATACAATCTATCTGTGCCGCGTGATTTTCATTCACTGTTTAGAAGCAGGCCCTGGCTGCTGCTTTGTGCCCAATATTCACATGCAAACATATGTTTAAATATAAATTCTGTTTGTAGACCAAAGGTGCATTTCTAATTATAAACATTCGGGGAAGCAGAATGCTTGAAATTTTATGAACAAGAACTCACAGAATTATGAGAATCAGCTGCTTTTGTTTGGGACTTTGTTATTGTATTATTTAATTTCAAAAAATACCAGTGAAACTGAAACAAAACAGATTTAAATTTTACTTCATCATTTAAGATATATGTTGTAGAGTACAACCTCTGCAGTAATCCTCTGCTATGCTTTAATTTGGTTTTAATTTTATAGGCCCTGTTTTAACTGCATATTTCCAGGCCTTTATTTCTCTCACAGCTCTTAGCAAAATGGTAGCTCATAAACACCAGTTCTGCTGTATAGACTTTGCATTTCATCCCAAAGTATTTCCTTTTTTATAGCCATGGTCTTTCCATCCTAGTGCTCTGAGCTGGGGTCACAAATCTCACTGCTATTCCAGTGTGTGACATCTTCTCTCGTTTGCCGCTGCTCATTAACAAACAATACTGCTGTGAAATTGGTTTAATGACAAAGTAATAAAATTGCTATTCTGCTCACAGATTGCCTAAGGCACTTTGAGCTCCTACAAGGCTTACTGTGGGTGCCAAGATACATTAAGCTGCTTATTCGTAAAAACTGCATCATCTGGTTTTTTTGCCACAGGTTTTTTCTTTCTCTATCTAGTTTCTGCTCCTTTTTATCTTCAAATAAAAAGATACATTTGCTTATGTTCTGATTGTCAATTTTTTACTTTCAAAATGAAAGTATGTTTCATTGCATTTATTTTTCCCTTTTTATTCTCAAAATGTCACTTTGCTCCTACTGAAAGGTTGTTTCTAGATTCTAGAATCTCAGCAATTCAACATTAAGACAGATGTATGTTTACATAGTATATTATATAACCAGTAGAAGGGGATCAATCATATTACAGACATAAAGCTTCTTTCTTTCCAAGAATTGACTATGTATTACCCAGTAGTTTTAACTGTCATTTTAAAGATTTACATGTGCTTGTGCTACACAAATACAAATAGTTTGCATGCATAAAATAGTACAGGTTTCTTATACTGCCTTGATTTCTCAATAAATGTCAAAACAACTTTAACATAACTGAAAGTCACAAATCTCATCCAATAAAACTATATCATCAGTATCTTTTTTCAATTAATTATGCTCAGACCTGATGATTAGTTAAAATCCAGCAGTGTTGAATTTGCTCTTTTACAATAGACTATTCTCAATTATTACACCAGATGTTTTAACATTCATAGAATATAAATAAAAACACACAGCAAATATCAATCTATTATTATAGACGTATACATTTCCATTTTAAGCACTGGCTAACAATGTTATGTTTCACCTACTACTCACCTCACAACTTTGCTATCCACTCTTCCTTTTAATATTTTTTATTGCTGTTCATGATTAATATTTACAGTTGTAACTTAAAAGCATTTCAGATTGAAATAGTAATTTTCCTTAGACACAGACAGATACGGTAAAAGGCTAAATATCTGGAAAAGTATGGCTTGGGTAATTGATAGCTCTAAGGTGGAAAAACTAGTCTGGGAACAGTAACACTTCGTCTGAACATGAATTTTTTTCCTCCTCCCAAGCTTAAACTGATCCTCCCTTCATATCTCTTACGCTTCAGGGCTTCCCCAGGTCACATTCATGCTGAAGTAAGTTTGACCTAGGGATTCCTTGAAGCATGAGATTTGAATTCAGCAAGCTGGTAGAAGTCCCATAGAGATTTCCAAATTAAGTAGCACCCATAATATGATTGTGAATAATATAATAGCATATTGAGGTCAGAAGGTTTTTTAAAAAATAAATATGCAATCCTAATAGAAACTAATTGGCTAGTAGGAATATTGAAGTACATCTGTAAGTCAGGAGAAATCTTCTGAGCAATAACCAAAATCATGGATCATTCCAGTTTGAAAGTTATAATAATAAAGGCAGCTGTGGTTTCAATAAAAATTAGCTACAAGTATTACCAAACAAAGACAAATCCTACATAAGGACAAATTAAAAACAAAATTCTAATACATTTTATAACTACTTTTAGTGAAATATGTTCAAAATGAAAGTACATGTAATTAATGAACTATTTCTTTATCATACATGCTTACCTCTATACGTACATTTTGGGGGCCTTCCATACTAAACCATTGTACAGCCAGAGAGTGCTTTTTATTTACAACCCATTTGGACTGTGAATGGAGAGAAAAGTAGTACTGTGTGTGTGTGAGTGTGATGTATGTATACCACAGGTAATAGGAAGATTAACCTGATACTGTATTTATTAAATTTACTCACAGTATCATTTGATGCTGACTTCTTGCACTTGCTGCAAGTAATTTTCTCTAACAAAGTTGCAACAAATGGAGACTTTATAGATTCTATCTCCAGCATACTGTAATTCTATTGTGCTATTTTAAAGAGGACATTTCAAATAAATAACTTTGCTTTGTATTACATACACGACATAAAAGACCTCTAGGAATCTAGATGTATCTGTGAATGTCTGAAAGGAGCTGGCTTAATTCATATAGCTGTATGTATAACAGGAACTTCTTACATGTAATAAAATGAGTAAGAGAAGCGATATGAGTAGATATTTTCCTGAATGTTCAGGCTTTTTTTGGCTTTTGGACCAATGTGGTGTGTCCACTGCATGGAGCTTGGAATCAGGGCTGCTGCTTATTATCACTATCGAGCAACAACAACTTTTTAACAAGTTTGGCAGAATTTCCTTATTTTTTTTCTTAAGCAAAATTCTTGTTGCAATGTATTCATGTGGAATGTAAATGAAGAATTGTTTTAAATACAAATGATACCTTCTCACCATAGGGATTGAGAGATACATTACATCCCAGAGTTTTAAAGGAGCTGGCAGAGGTCTCTCAGAACCACTGCACCATATTTTTCAAAAATCCTGGAGCACCAGGGAACTACCAGAGGACTGAAAAACAGCTGATGTGGTTCCCATCTTCAAAAAAGGAAGAAAAAAAAACAGACCCAGGAAACTATAGACCAAACAGCCAGACCCAGGAAACTATAGACCAATCAGCCAGGAAGATACTGGAAAAGATAATAAAAAAACAGAGCTGCCAACATCTAGAAACAAGTAAAGTAATAACTCGCAGTCAGCACGGGTTTGTTAAAAACAGATCATGCCAAACCAATCTTACTTCATTCTTCAACACAGTGACTAAATTAGTAGACCAGCAAAATACTGTGGACCTAACATATTTAGATTTCAGCAAGGCATTCGATAAAGTAGACCACAACCTACTTCTTAGTAAGCTAGAAAAAAAGTGGAATAGATAGCACCACCACTAGATGGACTCTCAACTGGCTGGCAAACAGTACTCAACGAGTAGTCCTTAATGGGTCTAAGTCTACACGGAAGGAAGGAAGCAGTGGGGTGCCACAAGGTTCCGTCTTAGGCCCAGTACTCTTCAATATCTTCATTAATGACTTAGATGAGGGAATAGAAGGGGAACTTACCAAATTTGCAGATGATACTAAGCTGGCAGGAATAGCTAACACCCAAGAAGATAGGCTCAAGATCCACATGGATCTTGACAAACTAGAACACTGGGCCATATCTAATAAAATGAAATTCAATATAAAGAAAAGTAAAGTCCTACACTTAGGCAAGAAAAACCAAAAGTACACATACAGACTGGGTGAAACCAGACTCAATAGCAGTAACTGTGAGAGGGATCTTGGAGTCTTAGTGAACAACCAGCTAAAGATGAGCCAGCAGTGTGCCGCAGCCACCAAAAAAGCTAATGCAATCCTAAGTTGTATTAACAGAGGGATACAATCAAGATCAAGGGAAGTACTAATACCACTCTATAAAGCCTTAGTAAGACCACACCTAGAGTACTGCATCCAGCTTTGGTCACCACATTATAAAAAAGATGTTGAGATTCCAGAAATAGTACAGAGAAGAACAACCAGGATGATTAGGGGACTGGAGGCTAAAACAATCTAATGAACTGTTGCAGGAACTGGGCTTGGCTAGTCTAGTAAAGAGAAGGACCAGGGGAGACCAGGGGAGGGGCTGCCACAAGGACGAAGGGGTCAAGCTATTTTCTAAAGCTCCTATAGGCCAGACAAGAAATAATGAATGGAAACTGAAGAAGGAGAGATTTAACCTGGAAACAAAGAAAAACTTTCTGACAGTGAGAACAATCAACCAATGGAACAGCTTGCCCTCAGAAGTTGTGGGAGCGCCATCAGTTGAGACTTTGAAGAAGAGATTGGACTGCCATTTGTCAGAAATGGTGTAGGGTCTCCCGCTTGGGTGGGTGATTGGACTAGATGACCTACAAGGTCCCTTCCAACTCTGATTATCTGTAATCTGATAAATATTAATGTTTACCAGATTTATTATCCAAAGCCAGAAGCTGCTGCAGTTTTACGAGGATCTATGTTGCTCAGTGATATTTGTGTCATGATGGTGATAACTAGCCTTGTGTCACAGAAACCAGAAAAATGCATTTGGGGCTGAAACTATGCATCACAGAACAGAATCAATCTTCCTAATTAACTGCAAATTAGCAATCCCAAAATGAGTGGGATCAACCTGTCTTTACTAGCCAAGAATCATGTTAAGTATATAGCTTTCTCTAAGTGCCTCTAAATTACTTTTATGCCTATATAAAGTAACATTCTTTTAATCTAATGCTGCATTAGTGTCAGTAGGCTCAAAGTTATTGCCATGTTTTAAATTTCAACTGATAGGTAGGCAGATAGAAAGATAAACAAATTAATAGGCAGATACTGAAATGGCTGGAAACAGTATTCTTTATACAGAGTTTAGAACAGTTTCCCATAAATTCCATGAAACTAAGTATTAATGATCATAATTCTGTTTTTTTAAAATGACTATTTTTCCAAAATGGGAATTTCAAGCCTTTCAAGCAATAGCTGTTCACATTGGAGAAGTAAACCCAAAATGCACAGTGCAAAGTAGAAGTTATTGGTAAATATCTGAATTAACGATATTATTCTAAATCCAATTTTATTGACAATTTTTAATTTAGAGAATAGGTATCTTCCCTTTAAAAAATGTCAGGTTTGTAACAATGATCACTTGATGGGACTAAAAGGAAGTTAAAGAAATTGAATCATTTGTTTACTTTGCATCTAGAAACTAGGCAATATCTATTCAATACTAGAATACAACCTCATTCCAAAAAGAGGCCTTGCAAACACAGACCCAAATTCTAGATACATCATTTTTCTCCAGAAAATTGATTCTTTTCCTCTAGAGAGAATTGTCCATGCACAATCCTTTCTGCATGAAAATTGCCCTTATGGAGAATTAATATATTGAATATTATTCCATTTTATGGCTAAATGTCAATTAGCAAACAAGTAAAATCGTGGTATGATGGAAATGTTGCTGAAGAGTATAAAATCAGAACTGGGAATAAGGTTCAACTTATTATAGAGTGGGAGTGCATTCCCTCTAAAAGAGAAGATTCACAATTTGCGAATATCATCTCTGGACAGGATTGAGTTCACTATTATATTTAGTGACCCTGTTATAGTCTTACCTCAACAACCTGGGAATAATTTATATAAAAATGTCAATTGTTGAAAAATATTGTCTTTAGGGTGGCAATAGGTGCATAGCATTATAATCTCATAATACTTATTCTAAAAGATCTACACAGATTGTCAATAGTTTTGTAGATTCAATTTTTGTTATTGATTTTAAAGTCCTACATGAATTAGAAATCCACTATGTGTGGGATCAGTTATCTCCTAAATCTGCTTTGCCAGTTAGAACTGCAGGAGGAAGTGTCCTTAATACAATTTGCAGACACACTTGTTAGACTTATATGGCCTTCTGTTTTGGTAATTCATTTGTTATTGCAATTAGACTACTCTTCTACACAGCCATTTTAGCTTTTCTAAACAAGTATTCATTCCTCACAACAAAATAGAACAAATTATGTTTACTATCTTTCAACTACCATTTGCACATCCAGCTAATAAAATATACAAAATATTTGTACTAGAGTGTCTTTTTAGCTATATATGGAAATTTTGAATATGTTCATTGAATTTCTCTCTTGAATACAAATATCTTGTCTTCTTTCATACATTAATTTTGAGATCTGTACTCTTTATTGCATTTTTGAGACAATCTTTACAAATATTGTATGTTAAGTAATCCTCAAAGCCATTCAGCCACAATATTATCCACATCTACAAAGTTAGATATTCTGACAGCATTTGTACCTTTATCAAATTTGCTTTGGAGAGTGACATTTATAGAATTCATTTGAGTTCAAACTGTTCAGTATGTCATTCCAATAAAAAAGAAAACCCACATTTTTTTTCAGAATTTCAATAGATGAGTTTTATTCCAAATTCTTTCACTTTTTAACTTCTAATTCAAGTCATTCTGCTGAATAATTCTTAACTATACAGAAATAATTTATAATTTTTATTATGGCATTGATGTTTGGGTTACAGTATATATTTGAATAGTTTGGATATATGATTGTGTGTGTGTGTGTGTGTGTGTGTGTGTGTGTGTGAACACTGTCAAATATAGAGTTCATATTTCCTTTTCTATTCATAGTTAACCAGTTGAAATGTTCATTTTTGATATCATACCAAGAATGACAAAGCATTAAATCATGACACCCTCAAAGTATGTTTGTAGCTGCCAATTGATTGACTATTCCAAAACATTTGTTATGAAATGAAGGGCATTGATTAAGACATTCCCTGAACTTTGATGTACGAGTAAATGATGTTGTTAATGTTATCAACCAGGCTAATAGGCAGTGGTTCTGTGGAAAGTAGGAAAAAATCTATCATCATCTATCTACCATATCTATCTACTGTATCTGCCTGCCTGCCTGCCATCTATCTATCATCTATCCATCCATTGTTCTATCCATCCATCGATCTAGTTATCTCCATATCCTACTTTGAATGAAAGGCAGGATATAAATCTAATTAAAAATGAATTGAAATAAAGCCAGACAAGATATAGACAAGACATGTTTAATAAACTGGGAAATAGAGTAGAATTCAAACTGCTTCAGACAGAAAATGCTTCTTCTAAATACAAGCTGGTAGTTTGGGATGTGATGCACTAAACCTGATGTCAGCCCTGAAACTACATGAATTTTTCAATTGTGACTAGACAAATACCAACCATAATCATTCCATAAAAATATTGATTTGGCATGGAGAATATAATATTGATCACAAGTCTTAATTAGCATAAATTCTTTAAGTTTTGAAAAATATTCAAAGTTGAAAAATATTCAGAATTCAACAAATTGATCATCAATAGGGATATATGCCACTATCATGTGACTTTGCACTACCACTTTCATCAAAAATTAAATTTTTTAGAACTGAAGATAACTTTTAATAATTTTGAAGCAGAATATCAGAAATACCTCATAATAAGCTATATTCTATATCTATATATTGTAAGCATTTATATTTATTTATATATATATTGATCTATATTATTTTCTACTCCTTGTTTTCTACTTTAACATCATGTTTTGATTATAAAAATGTTTTTTTTAATAATTTTATTCTTATTTTTCCATGACACTCCTTGAATTCTTATAAAAATACTTGTCTTTTATAAGGTAAATGATTACTGAATAAACACAAATTTCAATATTAATATGTGCTTAAGTGGAAAACTATAGTTCCTCAGTGGTTGGAGACTATGATTCCTAGTATTCTTTAAGGTCATCCATAACTTATACAATTAAACCTTTTGGTGTTTCTTTTTTAAATATATCTTGAAGTTAATAAAATATTGTTTAGAAAATTAGATTTACATATGTGACACAGTAGGCATTCAGCTATTAAGAAGCTAAGTGAGGATACTGGAGAAGAACATTCCTAACCATCTTGACAATGTATTTTTAATTTTATCTCACACATTAACTACCCTGAGTTTATTGGAAGAAGGGATAGATAAGAACAAATTATTTCCTCCACAGATATGCCTGAATTAGATTTGTACAAGATTCATTACTGACAAGATAGAAATTGGAACCTAGAATATTTACTGGCTCATTAACTACATGCTGGACAGCCATTATTTCCTGTCCCATATATGCATACAGTACAGTACAGACAATACAACAGTAGCATGCTTTGCAAATCAGAACTACATGGCTAATGTCTCAATTGAATACATATGTAATCTTTGAATCCACAAGGTATAAATTTTAATATACAATCAATTGGCCACCATTTCTTTTCTTTTTTTTTGGCTGCCTCTGTGTTAATAGTATAATTGACACAGTTTAAATGTAATATTTAAGCATGTTCAACTCTAAATTATATTACAAATTAAATAATTGATTCTTGACTTTTATTTATGACGGGTTTTAAGGAGTCTCAGTAGATTGCAGTAGATAGCCAACTTTCTTTGGATTTGGAAACTAAGTAGGTTGGGTCTGGTTACTACTTGCAGGCAAACACCAACAAATTCCTTTGTAAAATAGATTGGAAAGTAGAATGGCTGAAGCTAGCGAAATAATTGATTCTCAAGCCAATAACAGAAGGCTTAGGTAAGTATGAAACTGTAGTGGCACAGTTAGAATACAGTATTTCAGGCAAACTCTGCCCACAGCCTGGAGTTTGATGCTGACAGGGTTCAAGGTTGAGTCAGCCTTCCATCCTTCTGAGGTTGGTAAAATGAGGACCCAGATTGCTGGGGACAATATGTTGTTAACTGCCCGGCTCCACAGGATGCTATAAAGCACTAAGGGACAGTATCAGAGGTGGTATTCAGCAGGTTCTGACCAGTTCTGGAGAACCGGTAGTGGAAATTTTGAGTAGTTCGGAGAACCGGCAAATCCCACCTCTGACTAGAGATTTTACAGTATCCTTCCCCTGCCACGCCCACCAAGCCACGCCCACGGATCCGGTAGTAAAAAAAATTTGAATCCCACCACTGGACAGTATGTTAATCTAAATGTTAAGTACTATAATTTCAAGATGGGAAAAATAACAGTCCAAACTCCACTGATTCAAAAGAACAAACTGAAAAAGATCTGAGATTTAGACACACACTTACATATAGCTTAACTGCGAACTTGTCTGTTGAATCTGAGAAATCACTGACATCCATAACAAGCAGAATAGCACAAAAATGATGATATGTGCATGGTAACATTCATAGTTGTAGTACTTGCATCATTGGATAAAGTTTGTCAATCCCTCATTTTACCTTTCATTGCTTTTGCTGGTCGTTAATTAATGAATATAAAATTGAATTTCTGGAAATTTGAAATTTGTTGTAGCAGTGGTGTGAAATATGACAGGAAATTTTTAAAAAATCTCAGAAAAAGGCGATGGCAGACATTTCTATATTGTTTCCCCCCAAAACTGCATGGATAGTTCATGTATTTACCAAGAGTTAAACCTATTTGCTTTTTCCCTTATGTGAGTTAACAGAAACTAAAAACCAGGGATACTTGTTACAAAATATTATTTGGCATGAAAACAAATACTCTTTGTTGATTTGCAAATAAGTCATGAAATGTAGATTAATAACCCCATTTGTTTTTTTTTTCTTTTGAAGCTACATATTGCTATCCACCAAAATGTGAAAAATGCATTAATTAGCATATTGTAATAATTCATATTTGACAATGTTAATATAATTCATCTTTTTGAAAGAGGTAAAATGTTGTATTAGAACAGAAATCTAGTATGTGCAAAATAGTCCAATTTCAAACAAAATTTAATGAGTACACCTCTCAGTTTTTTCCTATTGCCCTTCTTTCATTTCTGATTTTCTTTCTTTTTTAACCAAAACATTTTAAACTGTTTTATAAACCTAAAACTTGTATTATAAAAACTTCTGCTACTCTGTTCCTGTGATAATATATTCAATAAGTATGCTACATTTGGCTCAACAAATTACTTGAAAGAACTCTAAGCTCACATTAAACTGGCTAGACATTAACATCAGATAAAGCAAAGCAATGTGTCTATTCATCATAAGAGGAGTTAAAAATTTGTAGGACATTCCCACAGACCTTTTTCACTTTAATGTATTGTAAAACTATTTACTTGGATGCATTCAACAATGTTTAAGACTTTATAGCTGGTATGAACCATTTTATATCAGTCTTATTTTACAATTAATTGTATCACAATTAATGTAAACATTCATATTAATGTTATCAAGTTCTTTCATTGTCTTGCTTCATTACCGTCTATGCATAACATACACACAGGTTCTATAGCTCTAGGTGATTGATCAATTGAAACATTTTATTTTGTTACACTATTTGCTTCTTTCCTAGACATCTACCTCCTTCTGGGTTCTAAATATTTCAGATCTCTTTTTAACCCTGTATTTTTATATTCGCCCGGCACCCTCTAAAAAAGACAGAAAAAGTACAATGAACTCTCCCTGCAAGAAATGGCAGTCACAGATTCTGGCCAATTGTGTTATCGGCACAAAGATACCATGACCTACATAACATCCCTTGCCTGTTTGCCCTTAAATGCATTTTTCCCTGTTAGTACATGGATGGCTTCTCTTTGCCCTTGGGGTTGGTCAGTTTCTCCAAGTTTTTGCTTAGGATGTGGTACAGCTCAGCATAAAATCCACAGATACTTTATTGGAGGAAAAATGCTATTATGTAATTTGTGCCAGCAAAGTCAGTTTGCACCAAAGATCTGGAAACATGCCAACATTTTTCCCCTGCCAAAATCACTTGAATATTCCCTCTTTCTTTCCTTCCTTATTCTTGCATTTGCCACTATCTTGTACAATTCTTCTAGCTGGGTCCCACTTACTTTCATAGCTGCAATAACTACCAGTTACTATGTGCACCCAACATCTTGTTCAATCCTTATCCAAAGTGAAAAAGGAAAGGAAGGACCACTATAACAGTAGAAACAAAGTTTAAAATATTATGTCACACTGAAGCTGCTGAATGGTTCTTAATCCTAGGGCAAGTTTTTACCAGGATGAATCTAGTTTGGGAAACATAACAAAGAATAGCACAAAAGTGATGATATGTGCATAACAAAGAATGCTAATAAAATTATTATTGCCCTGATGCATTTTATCTCTTTGTCATCCATTGTAACAATGCATATTAGAAATCCAGTTGAAAAAAAAGATAGAGAAAATGCTTTCACTGCACACAGAACATAAGAAAAAAATATACTTGAGCAATGCAGTAATTAAGAATAAGGCTCTATTCTTATTCTTATATGATAAATTTGTTTATAAAATATATTTACAAAATTTGACACCATATCTTGCAATCCCTTCTTTCCAAGATACAGTTTCTTGCTTTATGTGGTTTTAAGGAATCTACAGCATGAACTGAGGAAAGTTTAAATATTCCTGGCCCTCTATTTACCCCTAAACTCTGTTGCATATTGCAACCTCTGATTCATTTTAGATTTGCCTTATTGATTTGTAAAGTGACAAATTGTAAATATGGTAATGTTTTTTTTAGTCATATTCTCTAAATTTGTTCTAGATGGCTTGCCTTTAAAGACAAACCAAGAGCTGGTATAGAATGCTTCTGCCCTATTGCTAATAGATTCTAATTGGTTTATAAAAGTGGTTTATAAAACTATACCGTGTTTCTGCAACAATATGGCCTCCACTAATAGGAAGGCCCAACATGTTTTATCGGAATAAAATCAAATTAAGCCCCTCCCCCCAAATTAAGGCCTATATTAAACATGCAAAATGGGGGGAATGGAAGGGGGGGCTTGCCGTTAGGAAGTACTTTTGTTGCACACCCGGATATGGTGCTGCCTGCGTTGACTTTGGCATTGGTGGGGCACTTCATATCAGGAGACCTTCCTTCACTGCCTCGGGCAGCCTCTCCTGGTGGCTCCTTTGGGTTCGTGCTGGAGAGACTTGGGAAGGAAGCCAATCTCAAGTTGGCCCGGCTCTTTTGTTTGGCAGGCAGGCGCGCACCCGCGGCACGCTTTCCTGGCTCTGCCCAGCCTGCACAGCTCTGGTGCGGCCCTGGTGAGATGACCATAGGGTCCGGCAGGGAGGCGCTCGCTGCTTTGGTGAGAGCTCTGCTGCTGGGTAGGAGGGCCTACCTGTCAGCTGCACTGGGCACCCCAGGCAAAGCTCTTCGTGCTCTGCCCGGCACCAGGCAGGGATGGCGGCTGGGTGCTTTTCCCGAGGTGGGCCTATCCTGCGCTGCGGCCCCAGGAGATTCACCTCCCCATGTGGGGTTGGGCTGCCCTCTCGGGCAGGGAGGCTTTGTTGTAGTAGGGCATCATTTTTAAAATAATTGGCTTTACCTTCGAAGGCAAAGGGAAGGTGGCAACAGGAGCACCTGAAGCCGAGTGCTTTCGCCGGGCTCTGGTTTCAGGGAGGAGCCCTGGCTGGCCACACATGGCTGCGTCAAATGCCACAGTGTTGCTCTAAACACCGCGGCAGCAAGGGAGAAGGGAAAGCAACAGTGAAGGAAGGTCTCCCAATACGAAGTGCCCCACCAATGCCGAGGTCAACATCCAAGCTGTCGCTGCCCGCCCACCAAGGATGCAAGGGGGGTAATTAAGTCACCCCCGAAGAGATGGCCTAGCCATTTTTTCGGGGGTCAAAAAAAATAAGGCCCGGCATTATTTTGTGAGAAACACAGTATTATGGGAGATACACTGACTCATACTTCTGGTTGTTATCTATAAAATGCTTTATTTCTCAGATGTTTATTACTTTGGGGCCTATCTGCTTCAAAGGGACACTCCCTTCCCTCCAGTATATCTCAACTGAAAGAAAGAGCCATGGGTAACCATCCTCTGAGATATTCGTGGACTAGGAATTTCCTCAGAAATCAGAATGGCCACCATCTTGAAAATGGAATTTGAAAACTTACAGAACTAGGCTCGTCTAAAAGTCTTGGTACAGAGAATCCCAATTAGGGATGATGAGATTTTAATCGTGATTTTAACATATCATCATCTTGTAATCTGGCATAAGCATGAAAAATAAATTAAAAATTAAAAATGTAAACAGAATTTTGCAAATAGGCAACATGCCACTGACTGACAAAGAGATAAATGGCAAAGAGACCAGAAAAAGAAAGTCTACACAAATGTTATAAGCCAGCAATGGTATTTTGCATAAAAAAAATTATAAAGGTGAAGATTTGTTTTCCGAGCTTGTGGGTAGGTTTCCAAATGTTTTGTTATCAGGCTAGATAACATCTTCAGCAGAGTTTAGGGGATGTCGGTGTTATTCTTTTTATATGCTTGCGAATATAAATCAAGACAATCAGATATTTCAGCTGGTGTTTAGAAAGTAGTGCTTTATTTCATGCTTAATAATTTGGTAAAACCTTTGTTCCATGACTTTTTGTTGTCCTGGGACACGTTGGAAGCAGTAAATATAAAGAACAAAAATTTGTTTGATATTATGTTTCTTCATAGTTATTATGCTCTAGCTTTGTGAGGATTTAATATTTTGGCAAGCAACAACACAATAAAAAATTGACAACAGAAGCAATAGGTCTCTTCATAACATTAATGTAAACATATGTTTGCTGTAGACTTTTTTGTTTCTCACATATATAATTAAAAGGATTAGACTTCAAACCAAATGTTTATAATAATTCTACTGATACAATCTATATGAACTTTCAGAAAAAACTGTATCAAGAGACCATCAGCCTTTCTCTCAGTAAGTGCTTCTAAAATTTTACATAAAGATACTATAAATCATGTACTATGATATTGTGGGATGAGTAATATCTTACTTCAAAACCAACTACTGGCTTGAAGATAAATTCTGAGATTGGATCCTAGTTTCACAGTAGTAGTACAAAGTAGTAGTACTGTGACCAGTAAATCCAAAATTCAAATTCTCTGCTGAACTTCCTACAAGATCTTAATTATATTAGCTCTAGCACCTTTATCTGTATCTAACTTGTGAGACTGTAGTAAACATTATTAAAATATTGTAAGATAAAACAAGCTTTGAACAGGCTAACTTATATATGGTTGTTAATTAATATTAAATGTTCCTGCTCTGAAAGTAAGGAAATAACTGGTGGCAGTAACTGGAGACTCCCAACCAAGTCTTTTGACCATGCTGACAGGAACCAAAGGCAGAAATCTTTTGTCTCAAGAAAAGTGTGCTTTCTTTTGGGGCTCACATTCAAAATGTGATGAAAGGTCTTTCAAGATTCATTAAATCAACTGAAAAATATTTTTTCTCTTCAACCCCATAGGAAGAAATCATACCACCAGGTACAGCATTAGACATCATCATAAGGGATATGAAAAGCTGGGCAAAAGAATGTCAAAGATGAGCGCTCAAGTAATGCTTTCTTCACTTTTTTCTATTCAAGGAAATAGCCCAGGAAGAATATAGTAAAGTGAATATTGTAAATGGCTATTTATTTATCCATCTATCAAAATCATTAGCTGCCACAATCCCACAGGATTCCTGGCATTTTACATGCAAAAGATTTATTTATGGCTTAAGTTCATTGTCATGAAAATAGTTTGAGAAAACACCTCAGATAAACCACTCCCTAATTTACATGAAGTTAAAGTGAGAGAGGAGGAAAGCAGATTCAGACTTGCAAGATTCTGATATAGCTGCTTTAATCAAAGTAATTTTAGATCTACCAGTATATGCCCTGTTCCTTAGTTTGGTTAATCCTATAGGGCTGATATTCCTGGAAGCCAACTGGCAGTCAGTTCAGGGCCCTTACATTACCTACATATGCAATGTATTTCTATCAGCAGATACCAGATCACTGAACTTTGAACCAGTTGCAGTAACTATGTGATTTTTAAATGCATCAGAGTATAGTGTTTGAACAGGACAAGACTTAATTGTCATAGGTCCCCGAATCAGAAAGAGCTGTAGCTGATGAACCAGCCAAAGCCTGACATTTTCTCCCCTTGCTCCAACAAAAGCTGTCTATCATGAAAGGACTGAAACCACTATAGAACTGTGCTTCTAAGCCTAACCCTCACAGATGAACTAGTTGGATACCATGCTCAATCACATTAAACCTTCAACAAAGACCAAACAGATGGACTAACTCAATCCATGTCCCAAAACTATAAACTATATTTTCACTTGTATATTCTTACATTCAATGCAATGTTTTACTTTCAGAAATGTTAAAGTATGATTGCTTTTGTGCATTAAATTAGTTGATAGTCCTAGAGACAGATCTAAAGAAGCTTAAAGACCAGACTGTTATAAAGGCAAAGAGAAAAAGGTTTTTGAAAGGTTGCATATTCCAATCTATTACATTCTACTCCAACTTAGTATTCATGTAATAACAACCACCAGTCAATTGTGGCTTCTAAAAATATGTGATATTGTGTAAAATTATGAAACCTTACTCTATTCTCTAAGATCCAATTTTATTGGGAGTAGTTTGATAATTGATTTAACCATTCAGCATCTTATGTAATCACAACTAAATTTATATTATTTTGACTCAGAGAAAATGGTCCAGTGTCATACCAAAAAGCTAGTGAATGCAGCTGAGGTTAAATCATATATGGTCTATATATTGTCTTATGGCTTTTAGTGATACTTAAAAAAGAATGTGCCCCTGTGCCTTTTCTTTAGTGCACTGCTTCATGTCTACATATTACCCTTCCAAGAAGTTCCCTGCAGACACTCCTTGATAACTCAGCCATCAGATGGTGCTTAGAGAATGAAGAGCCATCAGTCTTCATGGCTGTCTGGAGTCAAAGCACATCACCTTTGTGACTTATTGTAGCATCAAAGGCTTATAAAACGAGTGCCCTGAGGTCACTCCCAAGCCAGGTCTTATGCGTAGCAGTACTCAAGAGTGCCGCTAAGCCACAAAGATAGCTAAGTGTCAGCTTTTAGCTGTCTGAGTAGGGAATTTTGTTGTTTGAATAGAATATCACAATTTTAGGCATACATAGGGGAAGGGGTGAAGAGCAAATCAGTGCTTCCACCTCAAATAGCAAACATGTTAAACTAATCAGTCATAGGGGAGGCCAGATGTCTTTTTGATATATTATTTAGTGCCTTCTCTTTCTTTCTGTCTGTTCTTATCTCTCTCCCTTTCTTAAATATTAAGTCTCTGAATTAGAAAAACTGTGTTTTTAACATTACTCACCCTGCCTCTTTTAATTTATCTATGAAGAAAGACAGGCAAATTTCATTCATATTTCTAAGTTGGTATAACTTCATATGTAACAAAAAGGACACAATGCTGTAATTTAGTGAATGTCTATATTTCTCTTATAGCAAACTGATAGGATACTTTATTATGAGTGGAATAATGGTTATAGGGAATGAAGAATTCCACAGAATATAGCTGACTAAAAGCAATACTTCTATCATACCAAAAGGTAATGATCAGAAAAACAGTAAAAGTTGCAGCATCTTAGATTACAGCTTTTGTCAAAAGACTGTCCCACAAATCATCTTTGATTATTCTTATTTAACATCAGAAGCCAGGCATTCACTGAATGCAACAGGGAGTACATTTCAGAACATAGGTAAGTGATAACACATTCTATGACTGAATTTAAGGAATAACTTTTTACATTTGGTACTTTTACCATTTCTATGGGTGTAGATAGAATAGATTACTTTATTTTATTTGCACCACAAGAATATATTATGTAGGTATGGGAGAAAAAGAGGAAGATTTCCTTACAAAAAGTTATTTATATAATACAATATCAATTTATATTATATTGTTATTCCAGAAAGAGCCAGTTAGTGCTAATATGACCAGAAACTTTCAAGAGAGTTTTACGTATATATCTCTTTTTTAATACAGATAAGCCATACAGAATGCATTTCCAATTCCTTCCTAGTCAAGTCACAGAAAACCAATATACTTTTGCCTCAATAGACATTGGTAGAATGAAATATATTATATTATCAATATATATATGTTATCAAAAGTGTACACTGAACATGGTTATTGCTGGAAAAGGTATTATTTTTCTAAGATCAATATATAAATAATTTTGGAAAATAAAGAATAAGCTACTTTGTTTCTTTTACAAAACAAAAAATAAGCTACTGTGAATATTTGTAGTATGCCATTTTCAATTTCTCACATTTAAAAGTTTATTTATAAATAATTTATAAATGCAGGCAATTTAAAAATATGTCCACCATCTCACAAAGGGGCAAAAATTAAAGCAATTCAAAATCCAAAAGGATTTTTAAAAACTATCAAGTGGTGCACTTAAAGCAATCTTGTGACAAAATGTCACCATTTGGATGGTAGCCAAACAAATCCCACCCATATCTGAGACTAATATTCCTCTTTTGCTCATTGAAAATTAAGCAAAACCTCTGAAAATTAATCACATTTGATAGAAGATAGCTGTTTGCTTGCTTGTTTGTTTGTTTGTTGATGTTATTGATCTAACTGTGACTTTGGGTGGCTCATAACAAAGAACAAAACAGAAAAAAAACAGTAAAAAAAATTAACACAATAGCATGTGGCTATCCTAAAACTTAGATTAAACATTCATAAAACATAATCACAGTCAGCTAGTGAATATAAATCATACACCCCTTTGATACAGCCATTGCCAAGGATCATCACTACTGCCAGACCCTCAGGCATGATGTCAGAGCCCAGTCTTCAAGCCCTCCCAAATGTCAAAAGGTTAGGTGCCAATTTAATTTTTTGGGAAATGGTTTCCCAAAAGGTAGGTATAATGGCAGAAAATATTTTCCCGGGATCCCATTACATGGCATATGATTGTAAGCCATCCAGAATTACTTTGTGATAAGATGGATGGCCAATAGTTTTTTATAAATAAATAAATAAATAAACGATTCCTTAATAGACAGGACCTATATATAACATGTCTCTGCCGCTAGACCTAATGGGATAACTGGGGAGAGGCAGTCTCCCTGGTCCCAAGCCATGTTGAACTTTATAGATACTAATACCTTGATTTGTACCCAGAAGCCAATGTGGCTTCTGGAAGAGACATGTAATGTGCTCTGTTCAAGGAGTTCACATACCACTGCATTTTATATTCACTAACTTCCTAATGCTCAAGGACAGCCCCATATAGTGTTATATAGTAATCTATTTAGGAGGTAACTTGGTCAGGAGTGACAGAAAGTAGAACTTCTTGGCTCAGGAAAGAGCACAACTGCTGTACAACACACAGCTATGTAAAGAGCCTCCTGGTGCACTGCTATTTGATTTCCAGGGGTGCTCTAGACAACTTTACAGTCACTCCATCTCCCTAAATTCCTCCATAAAGAGGGGTAATGATGGTGGAAAGTGTCTCCATTAGTGTGAGCTGGTCCAAGGCCAGGTGTCAATTGTAGCCTCTGTTGGACTGTGAAGAAGTCCATCAAAGAGAACTCCAAGCTCATTCTAAATACAAATATTAATCGATGAATTAAAGAGTTCAGGTGTCTTATCTTACTGGAACTATAATTTCAAACTTTCATTTTCAAAGGAAACGATGTGCTAAAACTGAAAACAACTCACCTTAAGACACTAGTTAATTCAAAGCACAAACAAGGTTTGTAATAATAATTTACTATTTTTAACCCAGTTTTTCAAGCTATTTATATAAGATATAATTGTAAATATATCAGTAATTGCTTGATTGGATCAGCACAACCTTTCCTAGCCTGGTACTTTTCAGATATGCTGCATTATAACTCTATTAATTCCCAAGTGATAAGGACAGAAAGCTATTGGAACTGCAGTTTAATATATTTAAAAGGAACAGGAATTTAAAAGGGAGATGTATTAAAACATGAGAAAATCTGAAAAAAGCCTCATAATTTATGAAGAAATTAAAAAACAAATGGTAATAATGTATTCTGGAACTATAAAATATAAGGAATCTTTTTAAAATAAAAACAAAGGGTTTGCCTACTATAAAAACTGGATTAACATTTTCAGTAAAATCATGTATTGTTATTATTTACAGCATATTGAGTCTAAAAATAAAACAACAGGATTTTGATGCTTTTTTAAGATTAAAAATTCATTAAGGAGATATTTTATAGCAGTTTTTTTAAGATCAAGAATTCATTAAGCTGATTTTTTGTTTCAGTTCAAAACAGTGCTAGACTTAAAAACAATTCTTAAGAGGCAAAAGGCTAGTGTGTGAATCTATTCTATCCTTATTCAAACTTTATTGCTTTTTTAAAATGTTTCAAGGAAGTTTGCTATTCAAAAGGCCAGTGTGCATTTAACTCACAGAAGTGATATCGGAAGATAAGGTAAGTTTGGAAATACATGGCTAATTAAATATCTCATGTGTGTGTGTGTCTGTGTCTGTGTGTGCGCGCATGCGCGCATGCGCACACAAACACACACACGTGCCAAACATATTTTAAATAAAATCTCAGAAAATAAGGCAACCTTCTTACAAGGTTGGGATAAACCAGCAAGCCCGAGCTGTAATGTATAATCAGTAGCAGTAGAAAGTGTAACATTGTCAAAGTTCTGAAAAATGCTTTATTCAATAAACTCAAAATGAAACACAGGAAATGAAAGTCCAAGCCAATGAAGCACTCTCCCCGCTGTAGCTATCATTCAATGAAGTTTTACATACCTTTAGAACGTTTTGTGACTTTCCCACTCAAAATGTCTATACATCTAATGTCAAAAATACACAATAATATATTTACAAGGGGATGTAAATATGTCCTGCTTGGTAGACTAACTTTATGTAAATGCAGACCATTTTGGTCAATTTTTTAATAACAAAAACTTCACTACTTGGCATTTACGCCAAAATAGCAGTGATAGTTTAGGTAATAAATAACATTCCACAGCAAAATTATAATATTTTTTGTTACTTTGGTAAACTTCTTGCCAAATTATGGGATGATGATACACTGTAATAAATACCCCAAAATCTCTTGGATCTGTAGAATACAATACCTCTCCCTACAATCAGTGAATTACAATATCAGAATTTATTGGGATCCTATTTCAAATCAGTGTAAGTTGTTGGGTAAACTTTTTTCTAACTAGTCATCTAGATCTGAAACTCGAAAAATTAGAATATTATGCAAATAATATCTCATCTTTCTCTTGGCAATGCCCCAAAAATTCTCTATGGGGTTCAGGTCAGGTGAGTTTGCTGGCCAATCAAGCACAGTAATCCCATGGTCATTGAACCAGGTTTTGGTGCTTTTGGCAGTGTGGGCAGGTGCCAAGTCCTGCTGGAAAATGACGTCAGCATCCCCATAAAGCTCGCCTGCGGAAGGAAACATGAAGTGCTCCTGGTAGACAGCTGCATTGACCCTGGACTTAATGAAGCACAGTGGACCAACAGTGGACCAACACCAGCAGACTGTGGAAACTTCACACTGGACCTCAAGTGTGTGCCTCTCCATTCTTCCTCCAGACTCTGGGTCCTTGGTTTCCAAAGGAGATGCAAAAGTTGCTCTCATCAGAAAAGAGGACTTTGGACCACTGAGCAACAGACCAGTTCTGTTTTTCTTTGGCCCAGATAAGACACTTCTGATGTTGTTTGTTGTTCAGGAGCGGCTTGACAAGAGGAATACGACATTTGAAGCCCATGTCCAGGGTCCGTCTGTGTGTGGTGGCTTCTTGATGCACTGAATCTGGCCTTGGTCCACTCCTTGTGAAAGTCCCCAACACTTTTGAATGGCCTTTTCCTGACAATCCTCTCCAGGCTGCGGTCATCCCTGCTGCTTCGGCACCTTTTTCTTCCACACTTTCCCCTTCCACATAACTTTCTATTAATATGCTTTGATACAGCACTTTGGAAACATCCAGCTTCTTTTGCAATTACTTTTTGAGGCTTTCCCTCCTTATGGAGGGTGTCAATGATGGTTTTCTGCACAACTGTCAGGTCAGCAGTCTTTCCCATGATTGTGATTCCTACTGAACCAGACTGAGAGACCATTTAAAGGCTCAGGAAACCTTTGCAGGTGTTATGGCTTAATTAGCTGATTAGAGCGGGACACTTTGAGCCTAGAATATTGAACCTTTTCACAATATTCTAATTTTCTGAGATTGTGGATTTGGGGTTTTCATGAGCTGTAAGCCATAATCATCTCAATTATGACAAATCACAGCTTGAACTATCTTGCTTTGCATGTAACAAGTCTATCTCATATATTAGGTTCACCTTTTAAGTTGCATTACTGAAATAAATGAACTTTTGCACGATGTTCTAATTTTTTCAGTTTCACCTGTACATTCTGTCAAGGCAAGTTAAGTGTGATGGCTAAGAATGTCAGAAGTGTGTTGCATTTATTTAAAGGCAATCATTCTCGTTGAGTTCACTGCTTGCCCTTATACCAACTTGAATAGGCAAGTTGTTGCTATCTTACTTATGTTTAGGTGACATAAAAGATGGCAAAAAGGAATTGCCAGCATTGTTACAGCTAGCTACACGGAACACTAATATTGCAGCCATGTTGAAAAAGTGAGTGAGGAAAATCCTCAGGAATGATTCACACCCTGGTCAGCAATTCTTTACTCTCCTACCATCAGGCAGGAGATATAGAAGCATAGCCAGCTGAACGAATAGGCTAGAAAATAGCTTTTATCCGTGGGCTGTCAGACTTCTGAATGCATCATAACACCACAATTAAGTTTAATGTGATAGACTTGCAGGGCCAGCGCAACGTGCAACATGTTCATACTGGTATAATATAATGTTATATACATATAGGTATATGGGAATGTGTGCTAGTTATTACTTATTTGGGTTTAGGGATTCTATTTCTTGAGTTATTGAGATGTATTTTGTGTTTTGGTGGGTGAGCTGCACCAAGGGAGGCTCATTCAATTTCATTGTACAAATGTTGGGCATTGACAATAAAGTTTTGATTTGATTTGGATTTGATTTTATGTTACGTCTTGGCAAGTAGTAACCTTCTTCTTCTAGTATAGTTAATTAGTAGTCAGCATGGCCCTTTGTGAAGTTTGAGCCTACTTAAGATCTAAAATTACAAGTATTGTAACTGAAAATTCATTGTTTATATTTGAATACCAGAAAAGAATGTGAAAAATACCCTATGGTATATTTAAGGGCAAATTCAATTTATCCTTTATGTTTGCTTAATTATTAATGAAGTTGATCATTGGTTGAAACCTCAACAAACCATGTGGTAGTGAATGTTTTGGAGACTGAATCACAGCCTAAGACATAATTGTTCATTTTTAAGAAACCTTGATCTCTTTGGCTTTGAAACACCCATGCTGCTTATCTACTTTATGAAACAGTAGAAATATTTTTGGTTTTCTAGCTTTTTCAAGATCACAGCCATGTCAGGAAAAAAAAGACAATAATTCATAATTGAGTCAAAATGCTGCTACCAATTTCTCAATGATTTTGCATGAATTTGGTCTTAGGAGCAGCATTATAACCCAATATACTAGAACATAAATGACATAGTAGAATGATGAAAATCTAATTAACAACTTTCTTGTGTAATTTCAGTTATCCAGCTAGATAATTTTTCCTGAAATCAGTGCTATCATTTGAACTACACTCTATAGTACAAATAAGTCATATAAATCTAACTGTTGTTCAAATGTATTTTGGCTATCTTAGCTATACATTTTGTTGCATGGTTTTCGTATGTTTTTATTGTTCTTAAATAAATATATTGTTTTGTGTTTTAATATTTTTTTTAATTGTGAGCAGCCCAGTCATATATTTGAGATGGCAAGCTATATCTGAAACAAACAAACAAACAAACCTAGAAGTTTAAATAGTAATACTTCTTGGTTTTGCTTTTGTTTGCATATAGAGGCAAATAGTTTCTAGGGAAGCTCACTGCAATTGATACATAAATCCATAACTGAATAAAAGGAAATAAGGTAAATCTTCAGTATGCAATTATTCCAGTAAAATAAATGCATTTAACAGATGGAAATATCTTAGCAGTTCAAAATGTAGACACAACAGCAAGTTTAGAAAATCAATGTATCCAAGATTTATTCAATATATCCATGACTAAATATATAGAATAGAGTTCAAATGTGAATTAGATTTGGTCATAGTCAAGATGATCTGGTCTGGGAATATTTGGTTCAGATTTTCATTTCCCTGGGACATAAAGGACACGTCTAAACAAATTCTGCTCTCAATGAAACCCAATCCAAACCAGTTTTTCTGGAATTTCAAAGTGCTTCAAGAGCAGCAACATAGCATGCACAGCATTTTTAAAAAATTCTTACACTTAAAAATTAATATATATTCTGTCATCCTTCTATTAACGAATTCAAAGCAGATTAACTGTAATATTTCATTTGTTTTAACTGATAGATTCCTACTTTTCTTCTTGTAATTTTTTTCCTTGTGGTTTGTTGTAATTTGATGCCTTACTATTTATTAAAAAAGCTTTGTAATTGAATGTGAATTGTGGAATAGTAAAAATTATAAACAAAGTTGCATCTACAATATTTGGTACTATTACTTAAGACATCAGGGATGCAGGGATTTAAAATGACAAAATCTTGAGACACCTTAAAAATGTAGTTTAGAATAATTTCATTGGTTACACTAAACCTTACCAAAAACGTTTTCACCTAGATTTGTCAGTTTTTAACATTATCACAATGTTTGCTGATACTGCTGGAAACCAACATCAATAGAATCAAATCAAATACATTGGAAGTAAAATACAATTGTGAATTTCAACAGCACCTCCAATTTCATTTTGACTAGCAAGACTAGGAATAATCATGAAGGATGATTCTATCAGAAGGCAACCAATACTACAAGTCTTGATGGCTATATACTATCTACATATACAAAGTCAGTTTGGCCTGGTGAGTCTTGTGTTGCCAAATCAACATTTAAAAAGAGACTGAAAGGACAACCTGCAAAATTTGGTTATAGAGTGTGAGAGAAGCTTCATTTTTAAAAAAAGGCAACTATCATAATAATTGTGAGAGAGATATAATGGAAGAAAGCTTTTAATCTCAGTGCCAGCTTGTGACCTTCCAGGACATAATATTGGTCTAAAATGTTGGACTAGTTAGGCTTTTGGTATCTTCTTCTTTTCCTATGCTACCATGCTACAAAATTTCAAGTATTCATTTTTTAAAAATGATCAAATAAAGCTTAATAATAATTAATTAAATAATTAACTATTAATAAGTTCAGAATTCATTATATGATACTACATAATGAAACTTGTTAAAGGAAATGGCAACTATTACATTTAATATAGTTAACAATGACATCTAATGTTACATGACTAGACTTCTGCTTAGGCAATGGAATTTTCCCTTTTATTTCCCCTTCAAAAAGTGCTCTGGAAGATCATCCAAACATATGGATTTCATTTGGGAGAACACAGAGGGTTGCAGGGAGAAGAGAATCTATTCTGTTGATGGATATTATTCCTTTGGTAGAAAGACCCTATTGAATATTTCCTTCTATCACATTATTGATGGGGAACCCTATTAATTTAATTAGATATGATATAAAGATTATGCACAATACTTTTCATCATTTCCAAATATGAAGAAAAATACAAAAATTATGGCAACAGACTACCAAAATATTTCTTCTGGGTAATTCCATGTGTTCTGTTAAACTGTTCTGAAGCTGATGGTTTATGTAGGCTGAAGACTTTAGCTATGCTCTCTAACCATAAAGTTTTGATTGAATGCCAAGAAATCCAACTGAGTTTAATATTTTTCATTTGAACATGAATGCCTGGTGAGATGTGTGTTGCCAAACAAACATTTAAAAGGAGACTGAAAGAACAACATGCAACATTTGTTTTATAAAGCATGAGAGAAGCTTTGGTTTTTTTTAAAAAAATAGGCACCTATCATAATTTATAAAGTGCTATATTCTGTATTAAGGACAGTCTTTTAAAATAAGGGATACCTTTAAAATAATGGACATCTGGCAGACTTAGATAAGCCAAAGGTTTTCTTTGAAATAAAATTTAACATAGAAAGAAAATTGGGTAAAATTCAGTTAACACATGGATTTAATAAAATACATGATGCCAGTATAATACAAAGTTCTTGATTGCAACAAGACTTCTGTAGAGTGAATTTCCAATAAATGCTAAATCTACCAGGGAATTGAGATAAAGGGGCTAAGTAAAATTGTGCAAGACTACAAATCTTGCATACTGATGTATAAGGAAAAAAAATCTACATTCCTCTTGGATAAGAGGAAGGGACAATTCTAGAAAAATCCCAGATAAGAAAGTCCTGCTATATATAATCAATTAAATGCTACAAGGTGACACAACCATGTAAATCCAAGATCCAGAGAAAGCAGCAGAAATTATATGACTTTGTATAAAATTGCAGCCAAGATGGTTTGAAAAAAGTGCAAAATTCAAACAAAACCCCATGAAGCTTCATGCTGGATTATAGTTAAATTGATTAAATTGATTAATATATAAATATATATTACAGATTCTCTGACTTCAAAGAAGCTACAGAATTTTCATAAAAACTATTCACGAATTACACTAACTTGTAGTTGCACTAACTCAAACCTTACAGTAATGCTGTGCAGAAACTCTATTTCAGACTATTTTTACATATTCAAGTAACACATCTAAAAGACATCAGTGTAATTGAATGTAAGAATTTGTATTACATTCTTGCTGATAGACTCCTACATCCTCCTGTTTTGTTTACTTTTAAAGCTGATTATTGTCAAATCACTTGCACAGAATCAGAATATGTAAACAATTGAAGGAAAATAACTTCTAATAGGGGTCATTGTTTATGGCAAGGGTGAACTGGCAAAACAAGGAAATAGAAGCAGTCATCTCCTTCCTATGGATTGAATTGCTCTTCTGTTCATGGAATGAATCTCATTCAGAATTGGCTGAACAGGAGAGAAGAGAAATTTCTCTTTACCTGCAGTCTCTTATACCCCTTAAAATCGGCTCAAAAGATGTCAATGATATTGTTGAAAAGCACTGAAGATGAAACCATGATAGCAATGACAATAGCACTTAGACTTATACACCACTTCATAGTGCTTTACAGCCCTTTCTAAGTGGTTTGCAGAGCCACCGTATTGCCCCCCAAATTTTGGGTCCTCATTTTATCCACCTCAGAAGGATGGAAGGCTGAGTCAGCCTTGAGCCTGGTGGGATTTGAACTGCCAAATTGCAGGCAGCCGACAGTCAGCAGAAGTAACCTGCAGTACGGTACTCTAACTACCGCACCATCGAGGCTCATGGCCGGCTCATCTATTTTGCATTTTATCTTACCTACTCCATAACTCCCATTCTCAGGTAAACCTCATATGAAATTGAGAGAATGTGATAAATCCTGTCTTCACATTTAGCTATGCCTTAAACAAGTAAAGATTTAACAGTATAGATGTTATAATGATGAAGTAAGATTATAATTGGACAATATTAAATACTAAATATAGTTTTCAAAACAACATATTAAATAAGTACTTAAGAGAAATAGGATCATTATGTTGGAAAGGCTATTTAGGTTGCTGAAACCAACCTCTTGCTCAATTCTGGAATCTAAATTAAAACATCATTCACAAGTGGTTGTTCAGTCTCTGCATGATTACTCAATGTTGAGTGTTTATTCATTACCTGAATAAAGGAATCAATTGTCATAGACCATAATAAGTAAAAGCAAAACAAAACAACAACAAAAACCTAATCAAGTGTGTGATGTGCTATTTCTCATTTGTATACTTGGGAAACCTATGTATATGCAGACACATACACATACAGACAAATAATGAATGCTTAAAGACAAATTACTGAACATAAAAAATAAAGCAAACATGGAAGCAGAAGCCAAAATAAAACACTCGTGAGACTTGTATTTTATTATAGGAGGAAATTAAATATGGCTTTATAAATTAATTGACTAGTAATTAGTAGAAAGGAAATATTTACAGCAAGATGCATCACATGCTTTAATATGACTCATGACCTTTCTTTAGCCCTGTGATTCTGACTTCTTAGTGATAGGTTTTCCTTCTGTGGAACAGCTTGCTCTGACTAGCCAGATTTTCCCCACCCTGTTAGCCTGCCAGAAAGACATAGAAAGGGAAGCATCTGGAGGCAAAAAGGATTAAACAATCCCTGTTGGGTGGTGCAATTAAGAAAAGTTTTGTTAGGTTATGAATCCTTTTAAATGATATTGTTTGATGTGAGTTGTTCACAAGTATTAGAAGTGGGCAATATAGAAGTAATAGAAAATGAAGCAAGCAAATGTTTGCCTTATATATGTATATGCACATATTGAAGGAAGATGATAAAAACTCAGCCTAAAGAGATATCTGTAATATCTGTAAACTGCCCAGAGTGACCTCCAGGGTAAGATGGGCGGTAGTTAAAACAGATAAATAAATTTATACTTATTTATAGGGGGAGAGAGGGAGGGAGGGAGGGAGAGAGGGGGAGACCCTTATCAGAATAGATTGATTTAAACCAAGGAGATCTACAGAAAGAAAAAGCAAGCTGAAATAAATGATTTAGATAAAGATACTCATTGATTCTCTTTATAGCTTCCAGGCTATGTTTAAATTTGCTCATTAGACTAGATTAATTGATAATTAAGACTATTTTAAATTACAAATTCGTTTCATTTAAATATGTCTTGAGCCTCTCTAGTACATGGTATAGGTTTTGCACTATATCTGAAGGGAAGATCTTTCGTCTACCAAAGGGAAGTCTGAATGAGAATAGTAGAGTTAGGGCTATTCCAAGGTATGGTATTTTTTATGATAGCAAACATATTAGAATGCTGCCTTCTAACAAGGGTAGAGACACGTGTGGTTTGCATGGATGCCAGAGTCTAGTACTATCTCATTAATTTTAGGATAAAATTATCTTTTCCCTATGGGTCTGAATCCACTGTTTTAAATCAACCTGCCTGACAAAAGCTAATAGCACATTGCAGCTTTTAGGTTTCTCTTTGAAGGGCTTCTTCTGATTAAAGTTTGAACATGTCAGCAGTCATCTTTAAGGAGAATATTTGGAATACTGATTTCAAAATCAGCCTAAGCCTAAAATCCAGTTCCATAGATTTATTTTTAAAATTGATATATGCATCTCTCTTCTCCATTACAATGGGGGAGGGGTGTCTTCACCATGATCAGATTGGACACACTAACCTCTACAGTCCTGCGGGGGCATTACAAACTCCGATATTAGGAACAGTTTTTTGAAGTTCCCAAGCCACATGCTGCTCTGTGGCTCTTATCTTAAAGAATTATCCTGGTAGAGCACAAAAAATTAAAATTAAGTGAAACAGGAAGCCTGTCAGATGATAAGTGAGTAGTCCTTAAGCACACTGTTCATCCTCACTTTTGCAGCTATATGTATAGAATATAGTCTGCACCTTCAAGACATGCTTTGAAATTCACATATGACATCTTCATATTATCTGTTATCCATTCAAAAGACAAAATATGCTAGACATACAAACATATAATTTTAAAGTTTCAATACAGTTTCCACCCACCCACAACGTCACAGGTACTTTTAGAAATTTCCAAATTCAGGAGACCCCAAACCCAAGAAGGCCAACACAAGCCTCCTTGGACTTTAGGCAACCCATCCATAAGGACACTATGGATAGTGCTCACATACTTCCTAGATCTATTGCTGTTCCTCTTAGTAGTAGAAGCATTCCACAATCTTTGAGCCTTAGACTGCTTCCAATGAGTCTATATAGAATAACAGAAACTACCTTCCCTTTCCTTCTAAGAACAACACCCTTCACACCTAGCTACTTTTCTGCTGGGTTTTTTTTATAGTTGCTTGTTGCTGAGCAGCAATGCTGGGTAGGGAGAGGTCTTAAAGGGGGCGGCGGACCATGAGCCCAGGTGCTAGATAATTGTCAGGCAACCTGCCTTCTCAGAATACAACTTATGATTTAGAAATATTTAAAAATCTCAAGAAATTGTATTTCCATGTATGCATACTTAAGGTCTCTAATTGGAAATAGTAGAGACTGAAGCTAATCTTTATGTATGAAAATTTCAGCCACTCTAATTTGATTTTTCTACATGTAAAGTGCATCTAAAAAAAGCATAAACTGTTTTTGAAAAAATCCTAATCATATGAAGACTTGCATCAAAGATGTGAAAACTTTAATTTTTTGATGTAAAATTCTGTGCAAATTGAAGTCCAAGTACATCAGATAGAAAAAAGACACTAGGTCTTTTTGTATTTATATTTAGTCCCGGTGTCTATAATTTTATCTCTTTAGTAATACTGAAGTTGTAAAGATAAAAATTGCTTGTTCATCATTTGAACATTTTAGATGCATTTATTATTGGAAAACTGTCAACATAATGCCAATTAAATATACATTTATTTAGAGAAAGACACAAGAAAAAGAGAAATAAAATTAATATTATCATGGGAATTTATTTCAGACTGTCTCAGTAGTCAGAAGATACAGATAAAGCCATTTTGAATTAGTTGACCAGTCTTTCAAAAAGGTGTGCAACTGTGTTAATGGGAGATTTCAATTATTTCAATTGACATCTGCTGGGAAATCCAACTCAGCTAAGAGTCAGAGATCCAACAAATTCTTGTCCTCTCTTGTTGACAGCTTCATTTATCAGGAGGTAGATACTAAAAGTAGGAGGCTTACTATCATGAATATAATCCTCATTAATAGGAAGGAATTAATTGATGAAATGAAGGGAATGGTACCTTGAGTGAAGTGATTACATTATTCTTGAATTTGTGATAGCCAGAAAGGAGAAACAGAGAAGAACCAGATCAAATTGGACTTTGAAAGAGGGGATTTAATGAACTCCAGAGGAAAATAGGTTAGATGTAATAGCATAAAATCTTGAAGGAGTAAATTATCCACAAAAAATTGGAAATTCTGTGAAATGGGGTACAGAAGGGTCAATCTCAAAGAATTTCAACAAAAGGAGAAATCTAAAGAATTCACTATGCATAGCTCTCTAAAACAAACAAAACAAACAAAACAGAATATATGTATATATTATACCAAGCATCAGCCTCCATAGAAAAATTAACTGGATGCTATTTTCTTCCAAACACTTCCTTACTCATTTGATGTATGACCTTGAACCTTCTTAAATACAGTAATATCAAACATATTGTGATTGCCCTGAGATAGACCTATTATACACCCTCTATGTACAAAAAACAGGGACATAATCAGAGAATACAAAGTCCTGAAAAATTGTAGGAATTCCTCACTATTTTTCCTTAATAACATGGCAAAATATGGGGTATAGTAAACTGACTCACAATTAGATGGTCTCATAATTGCCTGTATTATCATACTCAAAGACAGAATGTTAATAACTGCATTTTAATTTGTACAGAACTAAAGGTCTCATTCTTATCAATGATGGTATAGAGTGTTTAGGAATATTTGCTAAGTTGCATAAAACTAGCAGCATTAGGTAATACTTTAGAAAAAAGGCAGAGGAGTCTTGAGCAATGGGCTAAAATTAATAGGCTGGAATTTAGTGAGAGAAATGTAACATTATACACTTAGTTAGGAAAAATGAATGGTACAAGTATGAGGTAGGGAAGGTCTGGTTTGGCTGTAGTATATGTGAAGAAATTATGGTTGTTCATGTTTAGCACAAATTAAACATAATCAGCAGTATGGTGCAGCTGCTAAAAGGCAAATGTTATTTTAGGATATATTAACAGAAGCCAAGGGTCCAAATTAAGGATGTCACTTTTCCATTTTACTCTGATCTAATCATGCCCCTTATGCAATGTTTTGTGTAGTTCTGGATACCATAGTTGAAAAAGTTTTAACACTCACAATTACTCAGGTTTGACAGAGTGTTATTCTCAGATGTGATTATCTCAACTATAAATTTATCATGCCTAATAATCAAAACCATAAATGACAATTTCATTTGCAAAGAGTCCATAAGAGACTTCCAGTCACTAAATATATTGTTTTTAATTGTTGTATTGTCTGATTATTTTATCCTGTTTCATCTGTTTGTAAGTCACCCAGAGTCATATATATGAGATGTGCTGTTATAAAAATTGGGTAAATAAGATGACTAGTTGGAACAAGTTCAGAGAATGTACTAAGAAGGTGAAATATCTGAAAATCAAGTCCTATAAAGAACAGTTAAAGCATCTGTGTATGCTTAGCCTAAGAAGAGACATCTAAGGGAAGATCTGATACCAGTCTTCAGATATCTGAATGGTTATCACACAGAAAAGGGAATGGACTTATTTCCTATTACCCCAGAATGCAAGACAAGAGACAATGAGCACCCATTAAATCAACATTTTTACTTACTAGTTTTTTCGTCATCAATCTTGCAATTTTTTTTCTTTTTACCCCCAAATTAGACAAAAATTTATCAACATATACTATGCCTTGGTTTTTAACATCATGAGAAATCATGCTTTCTTTAACACCATGAGGAATTATACTTTTTGTTTGGTCTGGGGGTTAAGGTGCTAGGCTAGAAAGTGGGAGACTGTGAGTTGAAGTCCCACCTTAACCATGAAAACCAGCTGGGTGACACTGAGCCAGTCACTCTCTCTCAGCCCAACCCATCTCACAGGGTTGTTGTTGAGAACAATATAGGAGGAGACAGGTGTGTTGGGTATGTTCACCACCTTGAGCTATTTGTAAAAATAATAAAGGTGAATAATGAGTGGCATGGAGGTGTGTGGCATGGTGGCCTAGGGTTGAAGAAGCTTGCCTTCCATTCGGAAGATTAAGAGTTCAATCCTAGGTAGAGGTTTCTCCTATGGCATAAAGAAAAAATACATGCTGCAAACTCCATGTGGCATCAGGAAGGGCATATGGCCAGTAAATGCTCACCTCCATCCTGCTGTTCTGACTCTACCCCAGATTAAAGGATTACAGGATTGTAAAAAAGGAGTTTTAATAAAGGCAATAAATAAATAAAATTATGAAATGAACCTCAATTTACTATTAATTATTTACTATTTAGTTATTAGATAAATAAAGTGATGCTGTTTTACCCCAGGAGCTCAAGGGGAGATACACACACACACACACACGTCCAACATTACACACTGACCTTCAATAGTAAGGAACTCTGGTCCTAGTTCTACTTTAACCACTATTCAATACTGGAATTATTCATTATACTAAGGCATAATCTAAAATTTACGAGGCATAAAGGAATGCATCATGTTAAAGAAAAACCAAAAATATGGTTTAGCAAAATATATGCACAGGTAACATAGAGTGAAGATAAAAAGACAAAGGGAAACACATGATTACAGACTGTATTAAACTCACAATATTCTATCCAATTATGTGAAATATATCTTCTTTTCCTAGCCTTCAGTCTGCATAGATCAACCTGTTCTCTAGGTAGAGTTATATGGTGGAAAGAAGGAGGAGAGAACAAAAGGAAGTTTCTTTGTGTTTGCTCTTAGAAATACTGAAGTAGCCTATGATTAAAAAGTCATTAGACTAACTGGATAGAGATTTGCCTAAATAAATTCTTGAGTTATGAACTAATACAGGAAATCAAAGCAGATATAATTTAAATAAAAGTCATGATTTAAATCACTAATTGGAAAGGTAGAAGTATTTAAATCACAATGTATTTATTTTCCAGAAAGAAACTATGACTTTAATTTGTAGTCAGAATGCATTTTCCTTTTTTGCTACAGTCTGATTTCATATTCTTCAGAATTCAGAGATAATTTTATTTTTAAAACCTACACAAAATATGAAGAAATTAGTCATTGTTTTACATTAATTTTCATTTTAAAAATTGAAATATGAACTTAGTACAAATCAAGCAGATACATGTGAAGTCATTAGGAGTTAAGTCATCCCAACTTCAGCTAATTGCTGTGGATGTTTGGAAAAGAATTTTTTTATTATGTGCTTGGAGAACCACCATAACTAATCTTTAATTCTGTGTTTTTAGAAGGAAGTCAGTTACAGGTCCATTAATTTACTGTAGCTCTCAATATTTTAGTAACAAACCGCTCACTTAGAAATTATATCCTTGATTATATCTTTAAGTTATATCCACTTGTTTTTACAAAATATTGAAACAAAAAATTAAAATATTATTTCAACTTAAAATAATTAATTTAAATATATTTTTATTATTTTTAATCATTGATTTTTATTTCTGGCAAGAAACATTCTTTCATATCAGTTAGCTTTAGCTTGCAATAGGAAACATTGAGGGCAGATATGACAATGGTTTACAAAATCTAAATTAGCAGAACTTGCAAGTACTTAAAATAAAAAAAAATGAGATTTTGGGTGTGTGTAACAAAATATTTGAAAATAAGAGCTGTTAAACAGTACAACAGTCTCCCTGGAACAGTCTTGGGCTTTTCTTATTGGATGTTTTGAACGTTAATTTAAATGATTACATGTCAGAAAAGGACCAGCAGATTCCTCTGCTGAATAGGGAGGATGTAATGTTGGACTAAAGCCTGCCAATTCATATATTCTCTTATTCTATAAAAATAGATATTCACATTCCTATCAGGATATTGAGATAATATATGAGTATTTTTCTATTTCCTAAAACATACATAATTTAAATTCTATTTGACATTTTAATTAACATTTTTTATTGTTTTCCTCAAGGACTTAATTCATACGTGTAACACAACAGTTTAACTTAGTGTCACTTTCTGAAAATGAATTGAGTTACTGATACCACAGGGATTATCTTCCTAATTTTTCTATATTTGTATGACCAATATAGGATTTTCTTCCCATGTATGATATATTTACATATGTAACATATACACAGCCTTACTATTTAAATTCAGCACAGGAATTCCTTTTTATCCTCATCTAAAATTCACTCCGGTCTTAATGTCTTTGTCATATTTCAAGCTATGCATTTCATTGTGTTGGTACAGTATACTTAAATGCATTTTCACTTTTATATTCAAAAAATTGTAAAGATAAAAATCTATCCTAGTTACAGCAAACAAACGCGAAAGTAACATGACAGTTTGTAAGCGGCTGTGACAATGTATTTTCATACTGAAAAATATTTGAATGCTATATATTATGAGAAAGATATGGAACCTTATAGCTAGAAGAAGCTTTTTGTATATAAAGGGAGTTTTTAAATGAAAAGTAGATGCCTTTTCTATATGTTGAACTATTGGAAAAAAATTTTTTATGAAAAACTATGCATTTAAAACTCAGAGGTAATGGCTCGTTATTAAGTCATTCATGAGCTAATAGCATATCTTCTCTTGTGTAGTAAAGCCCCTGGACTTACACTGTTGTTATGTTTTATCTTCATAATTTCACCATGGTAACTATTTGAAACCACATTCCATTGTGGTATCAATCATGACAATGCAACATCCTTGAAAAAAGTGGTTGCAGCAGCATAGGCAATTACATTTTTAACAACTATTATGCCACTTCAATGATCAGATTAAAGTCATTATTTCAAAGATAAGTTTTCTAAACTTACCCCCATCTTCTCTTGGTTAAATTATGCCTTCTCTTGGTTAAATTATTAATCATAAACTGATTTCTAATGAAAATTGACAAGGAAATATAGCCAGTATCAATATGATTTAAGCCGCCCAGAATCACTTTAATAGTAAAATGGGTAGCACATAAATTTATTAAATTAAAAAAAAATGTGTTCTTTTTCTTTTGTTAAGCATGAACATAAAATAATTCAATTATTTTCTGGCATAGCTGTTTTGGTGCTAAGGTTAAAAAAAACCTGTATCTCTGATGATAAAAAATATAACAAGAAAGACTATAATGGTTTTACTCTACCCAACTAGTTCCTGATTACAGTTAATGATTTTTCAAAAATATTATCACTTACACATTAGTTTTCTGAGATTTCCTTAACTCATTGACTGGAATAGCTTTGCATACACAAAGGAGGTTTTATCTCAGCTATGTCTAAAGTCTATGTCAAATGCTTAGCTAACATGGATATATTTTCAGAATCAAAGAAATGAGAAGTTCATGATGATTTCAGAAACAAAATGATCAAATTAAGCTACAATTTTCTTCATTACTCCACCTTTCTCCTCATCCAAAGAAAAATACTTATCTGTGATTGCTGATGTATCAACATTTAATTACAATAATTAAGTACAGGTTTTAAATGTTGTTTTGCTTTGAAGAAAGAGGCTTTTTAATACACATTTGTCTTGGAAATACAATTATATCTAATATTATAACCATAATAACAATTTAAAAATGACTGCAAATAAATATTATGCATTTATTGCCAGAGTACGAATTTTCAGGTTACAGTCCAAATTCGCATTTATGTAATCTAAGGCACGGAATCAGTCAGAACAAACATATATGTCTTTTTCTTTAAAACAAAAGCTTATATTTTGTGCTCTTTTTTAATGCAAGTGCATATTTTAAATGTGCTTCATTTCAATTTTTTAAAACAGAATTAAACTGAATTCAACTCCATGTATTCTATAATCTCCTTTCCCCCCTCCCCCTTTCTTTTCAGGTTAGCAGTTTATTTCTGCATTAATCACCCTGACAGAAGCAAGGCAACTCAATTTTCTGCTTCTGTAGGTAGGCACATCACTTTCTGTACAGCACTAGGCATGAAAAGGGCTGCAGCTAAGCTTTGGTTACTAGTGTAATTGAAATGCTATCCACACTATAGGGTGCATTAAAGTCAGATAACGGCAGTTCCTGTGGCCAATTTAAGTAGCTTGACTTCCCTGGGAAAAAAAATTGCCTGACAGATAAGGCAGACAAACTGGCTAATTCTCCAACCATGTCTCTCATTGTGATCCTAGAAAAATGAGAAAAAAATGAATCACAGAACCACAAAATCAATTGACCCTCGGGTAGCTCATCAGGCAGCGAGCCTGATAAACCTAAAAGCTTTGTTAATGTCTGCCTGCCTGTATCCCACAGATAGAGCACTTTGTAAATGAACCTGCTTTGATAAATATATTAAGGAAAGCTGTGAATAAAGGCAGAGACTTCTCATTTGTAAATACAACCTCTGCTACATGGAATTAGAATGATAAAATGGAGTTCCATGTAATTAAGTTTGTATAAGGTCTGAAATCCGTGCAAATACTTTTCCTGAATTTTGAAAGAGAACTGTCAGTTCAATTAATCTGAACATCACCCCAAGAATGTACTGAACAAAATTAAGCTGCTGATAAAACCTGGGCCAGTATTTTGATAAGTAATTCCTATATCATTTCTTGGCCACTGTGATCATTTTATTTAATCCTCTACCACCACCACCCTCCTTAGTTATACACTAAGCCATAGACAAAAGACAGATGGTTCACATACTACCATATCAAAAACAAAAGTGGTAGAAGTTCTTTGCCTATGTAAAATATCAAAGTGAATATATTGCTATAAAGGATCATTTATAGGCTGAAATCTAAATCTCTATTCAACTCCTGAACAAAGAAATCTATTTAACAATTGATAGCATAAGACTGTCAAAACTATACATTTTTTCAGGTGTTTTCTCATGAAATAACATTTATAGGATTTGAACAGTTGCTGGAGACTTTGAAAAGACAATGATCTTAAAAAGATAATTTATAGCTATTAGCTTTAGCTCTCTGTAAGTATTGTTTCAGGCTTAAGAGAAACCTGACATTTAATTGTATTGGTGTAGAAATAAAAAAAGAATAGCATTTTAGCCATGGAAATAAATATATTGTTTTAGAGTAACTTACCAGTTGTTTACTTGTAGAATTGTAAGTCCTGTGTCTTGGGCTAACTGTTTCTTCTGCTCCTCTGAAGGATATGGATGCTAATAAAAAGAAATGTTTTAATAATGAATCAGAACTTAAGAAAGATAATGCTTTAAAAATGAAAGCATCTTTGTTGTGTATACTCCTGAAGGTTTAATATAACTTCAGTTTATCACTTACACCTAATGACTTATTACATACACACCTAAATCATTCTTCAAATTTTCCTGTCCTGTGAAACATTATCAGATGGGCACAATAATCAAACAGTATCCATGTCATATATAAAATACAAAACATATATTTTAAATTGCACCATACATCAACTGCCAATTACTGGGTTCAGATATTGTATTCAAGCATGCTTTTGTTTATATACTTTACTCATTAAACTACAGATATCTAACTTGATACAGTATAACTTATTTTTAAATCATGTTTTTTAAAATACAGTGGCTTGATTCATATACATTAAGCCAAAACCAAACAAACCATATTATAACAAAGATCCCGGATCTCTAACTTGGTACTTCCTGTGACACCTATCAAATGATTTTTAATAACAACAATAATACATCACAAAGCAAGTCAGAACAGCCTTAAGCACAATTTGTGAAGTCCAGTCTCTGAATCAGCAGATCAAAGACATGAAACAGCCGCTATCCTAAGGACACTTAGACTTTGTATAAGCTTCAGAGCAGTAGTGGGATTCAATTTTTTTTACTACTGGTTCTGTGGGCATGGCTTGGGGTGTGTGGCAGGGGAAGGATACTGTAAAATCTCCAGTCAGAGGTGGTACTTGCCAGTTCTCCAAACTACTCAAAATTTCCACTATTGCTTCTCCAAAAATGATCAGAACTCTGTTTCAGAGCCAAGACTCATTGATAGGATTTGATAATCTGTGATTATGTTGATCTTGATACAAATCACTCCTAAGCAAAATGGACTGCTGAATTATATGCACAGGCCCTAGCATACAACTTTTACCTTATATATAAATATGTTGTGATTGACAAAAGCATGGTCAGAGTGTCTACATCATATTCTCATGGTACAAAAAGTTTGGAACTTTGCTTGGCAAAATATGATGTGTAAATCAATCAATCTAGGAGGAAAATCTGCTTTTCAGATGTATATTCTTACAATTTATTTATGTACCCCTTATCATATTGATGCCACTTACAATTGTACATTAGAGTTATTTGTATAGTATGCAGTTATCTTTGCATATCACAAAGGAAAACGTTTCAGAGAAACCACCATAGGAACCTGGCCAATCTTAAACTCAAAATACGTTGATGTCTAAACCCCCTGAAAAGATGCCTCAGTACTGACTGACTGACTGACTGACTGGATGGACAGACAGACGGACAGACAGGCAGACAGATGATAATTTTGAAAATGGCTATTTGTCCTTGCAAATCAATACTGGATTACAGCCTGACCCAAGGGATGTCATAACAGTAGTATTAAATGTTTTTAAACATTATCACTTTTCCAGTTCTGAGGACTACTGTTTAATTTGTCTATGGCAAGGTGCTCTATATTTTAAGTTGAAAAGTTATATTCAATTCCTCTTCTTATGACTCATGATAGTCAACTCCACTGCAATATGTTGATACAGATATATAGGATAAGAAGTAAGCTATTTATAATCATAAACTGGAATCTTTCCAAAAGTACTGCACTGAAATTGCATAATATTATAGGCCACAAATCTATCCTTACCCTTGATATAGTTCAGAGATTTGTAAGCATTTCAAAGAATTTGCCTAGGACACAATAGAGTGGTGTCCTCTTCTACCTAAACCCTCAGAGTTTGTTCTGTATCTAGGGTGACTGAAACATAAGCAGTGCATTGTGCCCAGACATTATTTCAAGGGGATAGAAGGAAAATTCTGGATGGAAACATAGTATAGCTGCATTGCTGTTTACCTGGCAGTATTTTCAATTAGTCAGGGTCAGAAGAAATTGGTAGAAAGTATTGAGGGGCTGCCACAATGATGAGGGGGATCAAACTATTTCCCAAAGCACCTGAAGGCAAGATAAGAAACAATGGATGGAAACTAATCAAGGAGAAAAGCGACCTAGAACTAAGGAGAAATTTCCTAACAGTGAGATCAATGAACCAGTGGAATGGCCTGCATTCAAAAGTTGTAAGTGCCCCAACATTGTAGGCTTTTAAGAGACTTGTTTGAAATGATATCACCAATGGTATGGGAAATGATATAGGGTCTCCTGCCCGAGCAGGGACTTGGACTCTATGATCTCCAAGATCCTTCCCAACTCTGACATTCATTATTATTAGAATTTTTTTTTTCTTGCTAGATAGAAATTATGGATTTTTAAGTCCAATGGATCTGGACCACACTGGACTGGATAATGGTACTGAAAACAATGGATTAAATTGATGGTTTATAAACATACAGTACTGTACTTAATGATTTAGTGGGTTTCAGAAGGCTTTACATTTATAAAATATTCAGTAGTTAAGTATATTGTTCTATTCTCAAGGTTTTAATATGATATGCAAAATTAAAATAAATATATTCCAACAAAACAGTTAAGTTCTGGTTTACATAATGCTATGCCACACAGTAGGTATGAAGTTTTAATATTACATGTTTGCTTTAATATTATATGTGAACGAGACTTGTATGAGTTACAATAAACCATAGCTAAAGGCCTATGTGGTGTAATGGAAAAGATATTGTACTAGGACTGAATGACCACAGTTTGAGTCATTTTATTTCTCAGCATAACATACACCATACAATTGTTTTGGGAAAAATTAGACGGAATGTCATAGATACTATATTTTAGAAAGATAGGGGAATCCATTTAAGACTTCTTAATATTACATGTAATATTACGAAGAATATTAATTACCCCCCATGAACACTTCAGAAAACAATATTTTCTAAACATAAAAATTCTAATTTCCAGAACTGTGCATACACAACTCTTCAGCATAGTTAAATATAAGGGGTTACCATCAAGGAAACCTTATTCTTTATCTCATTGGTCAAGGTAATATATTTTGGATCGTCAAAGAGCAGACCCCTTGGGCAAATCTTAATCAATGTCTGATTCAGTAATGCCTGATGACTAAAACAGAATATATTTAATAGTAATTGCTTGCTGAATTTTTCTATCACTCATCACTAATTTTTCTATGATAAGAGAATAAAAGACCATAAAATAAATTAAACATTTGCATAAATAAACTTAATTTTTTTATCTTGCCTTATTTTTGAGTAGTGTTTTCTTTTTAGAATGATTTCATCAATAAAACAATGAGATGTACTTGAAATAAGCTTTATATTAAATATTCTTTACATTAAATATATTTCAATATACCTGTCTCAAGTACAAGATACCTAATTTTAAAATTCATTAATATCACTTGATATCACAACTAACATAAAAAGTGGAGCTGTTTTCTTTCAACACTACTGGTATTTTTTATCATGCAAATATATGCTAACAATATACCTATACAAACCCTGTTAGGTTCCAAATGACTCAATTGTTAAAAACTACAGCCTGGGATTATTATAAAAAAAGATATTTTGCAGCCCCATTTTAAAATGTTCCTAGTATATTAATATCAAGAATAGTGTCATGGCAAGCTAAACAATATAGCTCTTCAGAAAAAGGGTTAAGTAGATGTGAATGAATACAGAAATAAGGCTTTTAATATTCTGAAAATATTAACAAAGAAGAATGATAATGTTGAGTTAATGTGGGTTAAGGATGAAATGAAAATAATTTTTTTCTGATTGCTAAGTGTTGACACTTTTTTGGCTAGTTCCTCAAGTATTTTTAAGCTCTGTAATTATAGAAGGATTTTCCCTTCCTTCCCCTCTTGCTTTGAGGCCATATTAGTAATGACCCTTTCACTGCTTCAAAAACCACTAATAGTCGTCAGCATAGGAAAGAAAAATGAACAGGATAAATTGGAATCCACAGTCAGTAATTTGCATCATATGAGGCTGTTTTGGCCACTCATTCATTTTTGGTCATCAATCCTTTGCTGTCAGGTGCTGCACTCTGCCACCATGATAAATACTCCTCCTAACACTCTGATTCGTCCAAACAATGTAATTGTCCTCTATTCTCCTCTTGGTAATGGAGATAATGAATGACTGCACAAACAAGAAGGATTGCTCATCACAGGCACAGGGCTTGTTTCAAGCTGAAAAGCCTTGAGTACAAATTTTAATTGACTGAAATTCAGGGTTGGCAATAAATGTGGAAGAAATGCTTTATTTCTGCAAGAAGATTTAATTTCATTTAGGGGACTACTTTCTCCTAAGGAAATATCTTCTAGAAATGTTGAATACAAATACTGCTCATGAAATAGCTGAGGAATATGGCTCTGCAAAAGATTATTAAATTACAAGACCATTTATAAATAGATAATACTTTAATATTAGCATAACATTTTCTTTTTTAAAATGTAATTAAATATTGAAGATCTACAGTAAAATCAGGGAATCCAAACTATTTTAATAGCACGTATAAGTGACTCTATTTAGTGCCAGACTACAAATGTGTAGAGGAATATTACATGCATTAATATTTATCTATTAAACTCAGTGGGACAGTGAGGTGGCTCAGTGGTTAAGATGCTGGGCTTATTGGCTGGAAAGGTTTGGCCAAGGTTCAAGACCTGAGCTCCATGGCACCGAGTTACCTCCTGTTCTCGTTCCAGCTCTTGCCAATCTAGAAGTTTGAAAGGATGCAAATGCAAGTAGATAAATAGATACCATTATGGTGGGAAGTAAAAGCGTTCCATGACATCATGCTGGTCACATGACCACAGAAATGTCTTCAGACAGTGATGGCTCAATGCCTTGAAACGGAGATGAGCACTACCCCTATAGCAGAGTAAAATCCATTTGTTGATGTTGTTAGTTGCGAAGTTGTGTCTGACCCATCGCAACCCCATGGACAATATTCCTCCAGGCCTTCCTGTCCTCTACCATCCCCCAGAGACTCCATCCACCTCATTCTCTGCCGTCCCCTTCTTCTTTTACCCTCAATTGTTCCTAGCATTAGGCTCTTCTCCAGCGAGTCCTTCCTTCTCATTAGATGGCCAAAGTATTTGAGTAAAATCCACAGGGACTCCATTTTATTAATCTCAGTAAAAAAATGATATCAGACAAAGCTGTCGATTAGTTATATTGAGCTAGTGTATATATCTGCACACACATATATTATATACTAAGTGATAGTCTAATATTAGTAATTCTGAGCAAATTGCTTAAGTCACACTGGGAAAACTGGCCTTTCTTTCTTTGAATGGGATGATTTTTGCAGATCAATAGAAAGCAAAGATGATCTAATTATAGAATTTACCCTGTACAAATGGCCTTTGATTCTCAATTAAGAGTGATAAACAAAATATAACAACTTTAGCTGGTATTTTTTCTTCCCTTTAAAAATCAGTGGTAGTACGGCATTTTAAAGATAGGTTGGATTGTTTATCTGAAAGTGTTTTGATAGGTTGCCATTGTAGCTCTGAAATTAAATAAAAAAATGTAAAAACAACCAAATTTAAAATAGTTCCAACCACAGCAATATGTTTTAGACTAATTTATAAATATGAGTACATTTAATACTAAACTAAAGTTTTCAGAAATTAGTCTATCATATGCCTGCCTACACTTTATTAGAGAACACATGATATTGAACTAATAAGCATAGAAGTCTCATTTTTTTCTGATCTCTTATTACTATACATTTAACTAGCTCAGTTTTAAAATAAACTCTGCAATGCTTGTTCTTTGAAACTAGAAAGCAACTAGAAGGCCTAATTGGTCGTCTCTTTTCATATTGTCTGACTAAAGTGATGGTTTTGTCCATACATTACTAATTGACAGGCATTGGTCATTCCCTCATCCATACAGTGGGTAAATATTCTTATATGAGTACACAGTGAAACATGGTGACAAATAGCACTTCAATAATTTCATTGGTATATTACAAGATACAATTGAAGCCACAACTTATAATTTCCTTATGTTTCCAAGTCACCAGCAAGCAAGTGACATTACTAGTATGGTGCTACAGCATGTGGTTTTATATGGAAAACTGGTTAAGCATTAAATAGGCTTAAAAGTATTTTCACAGGTCACCTCAAAGGTCCTTTTTTAAAAGGAACTGGACTATGTTTTTTTCCTTGAGAAAGAAGACATTTTGCTTTAATTAATCTTATTGGATGAGAAGGTAAATGTCTTCTTCCTCAAGTAAAACCACAGTCCAATTGTCTTTTGAAAAAACACCTTTGAGACAACCATGACCTGTATGACTGAGAATCTCCATATATATTTTCACAGGTGTAAGAATGTACCATGTTTCAGTCACTCCCACCCGTCCAAAATTAGCCAGCATATTCTTCAATCCTAAGCCTTGCATGGAAGTATCTTATCAGTATATCAAACTTAACTTTCGGAAAAATTCACACTAAAAATCTTTAATTTATCAGAATAAGAAAGCAAAAAGTTTGGTTTCAACTAATTAGATTGACTTCTGCATTAGCAGTAGGACTGCCAGTGAGGCAGGAAGCTGCAGGGAAGCACAACATCCATCAACTCGAGACCCACACCAGCCTTTCCATAGCATTTCAAGAGCTTCAGTCCTAAAGTAGGTAAAGCTGGAAACTGTTTTGAGAAAAGTTTTGGAGGCCTAAAGGGGTGAATCCCATTTTTGATCTTTATACCTTACTCCATTAAAAAAAAAAAACTGTAAATGAGCTGGGCTTTTTCTTCCACTTTTACAAAAGGATTAAAGGCTATTAAAAGGATGTTGACAGACCTCGTTAACTGCCAGGCTTTAATTTTTGGATCTCTGCCATAGAGAAGGATAAGTGAAATGGAGGAAAGCCTCAACTCACAAATAACTGTCACATATGAATGTAGCACAACATTCCCAGATCAATTTATAGTCTACTGTCAGAGAAGTAATTGGAGAAAACTGGGGTGGCAAGAATAAGTTTTGCAAAACTTATATCATACTCTTAAGCAAAGAGAGAATGATGTGGCAGGTTTATCTAAAGGTTATACCCCAAATAGCCACAGGCAAATAGGTCTCATTATCATCTTAACTCTTCACAGCACCCTGGAGTGATTTTATGTCAGTGAAATTTCAATAGCAAAAAGATTCCTCTGGTCGAAGATGCTCAGGGCATTTGTTCTAGGGTAAGGATTAAGTGGCAAGGATGCCATGCCTAGGATGAGACTGGCCTTCCTGCCTTTCCATCTAAAAAAAAAGAATCCTCAGCATGATTATAAGACAAGAAACACCATTTAAAAGGTTTAACTACAATAGATTAGTCAAAAGTTTTAAAATGTTTATATACTGGAAAGAAGTCAATAATTTGATAAGCCAATTTTTAAGTATTCAGAAGACTATAGAAAAGCTTCCAAGACTTAGCATGAATATAAAGCTCATTTCACAACTGATATCATTACAAAAGTTCCTTTGTAAATCTTAATGAAGGGGCTGATTCATATGAGATACAACAGTCCTGAGCTTTAAAAGACTTCGAAAAATGATAACTAGGTCTCCAAATTATGCCTGGAAACAGTTTACATGAACCTCAAGAGAGCATTGGCAATATAATCTTCTCCCCATTCTGTGGTATGGTTCATGTAGTTAATTGCTAGCTGAAATAAATTAAACATTTGTGGCAACTAATAATTCCAAAGTGGAGATCATTCATGCATATTGGCACTGTTTTAGTCTGTTTCATTTATAAGTTACTTTCAGTGTACATATTTATCTAATATTTTCTTGAATGTGTATATAACATTTCAGATGAGATCAGGAGTGGGATTCTACCAATTTGCACCTACTCTCTAGAACTAGTTGTTAACATTCTAAGCAGTTTGGAGAACCAGTTAGAAGAAATTACTGGCTTAATCCTGTAAGGAAGGCAGGAAGGAAATATTCTGGTGTTGCTTACAGAAACTGCCTCTCCGTTAACCCTTATTACATTCTTGGCAGGACTAGATATCCTGTATCAGGAACTTCTCTGGAGTTTTTTTCCCCCTCCTTTGCTGGTACTTTGCTTGTGTGGAATGACCATTCAAAGTTACAGTGGCACTGAAAAAAGTGACTTATGGCCGTTTTTCACACTTATGACTGTTGCAGCATCCCCACAGTCATGAGAGGCCAGGCGAGGAGATGCATGCCTCAATGTGAGTGATATTGAGTGGGCCACGCCCAGCCAATAACATGACCGCCAAGCCACGGCCACCAACTAAACCACGCCCACAGAACTGGTTGTTAAAAAATTTGAATCCCACCGCTGAATGAGATTAGTTTATTTGGTTATAAAGAGCTCAATATTCAGTAATATTGGAACACAATAAGGGACACAAAAACAGTGGTCAAAAAGCAAAACAAAAGTATGCAATTATTACTTTTAGTAAAGTTTTAAATTCAAAATAGCTTGGATTACTATTTCCATATGAACATTTTCCTGAAAAAGTTAACGTTTTTCATCAAACAGTAACTGTGAAAAATAATGTTGATGGTTATTGGAAATCCCTGTACTGCACTCACTATTGGCTGCATTATCGGAATAATCATGCTAAAAGTAGGTCTGGGATAGCTGTATCTCTTTTAGGGACAAAACAATTTGCCATACTGTCTCTGTCATAAACTGCTCTGCTTTTCTTGGGAAAGACAAGCACAGAAAGTGGTCGTCTTTTCTTATTCCAAAGTCAGGCTCAATGGACCTTGCTATAGCTTCTGGCTGTTGTTAAGTCATGTGTATATGCATCAACTAATCATTCATGCAAAAAAAAAAAAAGGTATAGGAACCAAGTCCTAAAGAATTTCCAGATGGGGAAAGAATGATAATTTATTTTACAGTATTTGAAAATAAAACAAAAATGCTTTAAAAATGTTTCCCACAACACAAGCATTCCTGTCTTGCTTTCTCTTATTTGCAAATGGAAACACAAACAAATCTTAACTCTAATCAAGCATTTATTGTTACCTGCTGAGGAGTAAAAGAGATGTTATTGTTATGACTTTGTTAATTACTTGGGAGGTGTCAGACACTGTGGTGTGAGAAGCAGCAATGTAATCAGAACTTGGATAGACATCCAGGAATAGTTAGCCTGGGGGAGCATTGGATCATTGCTGATGCAATAAAAACACTAAATTCTCGTTAGTATTGTTTTGAGTTAAACTTCCAGCATTACTCTAGTACTGATATAGCTTTTTTGGCAGCTCAAACAGGCATTTTATTATAGCTAATTCACCATACTTAGAGGGAGGTGTTTTTTTTTAATCTTTGTAAATCATAACCCTTCACAGTCTTTAGAAATAAGAGCTCGGTCTGCAACCAAGGTCTTTCTAAAGCAACATCTTAATTTAGAATTCCCTAATTTGAATTAGATTTAGAGTTCTCTGAAACTTTTCAGACTAGTGGATGCATATCATTTATTGGTACTTTAATACATTCCTCAGTGTGTAGGTTATTTATTTTGCAACAGCTATGAGTCAGATTTCCCAATACTCAACTATTCCACATTTAAGGTGTAAATCTTGCTTTGCAGAACTACACAGTTATCCAGTCAAGTGTGGCAATGCACCAACTGAAGGTTCCAGGAACCTGTGTTTGTCTCCATCCCACATTTCTTTACTTATATTAAAGACCTGAGTCAAATTTAATCAATCGTCAATCAAATGTAGTACTGTTTTGCTAAAGCCACTAATAATTTCTATGACTGAAACTATACAGTACAAAAGGGGGAAAGCCTACAGAACATCTTGCTGAAACAGTAAATAGCTAGAGAGAAGAAAAAGAAAAGTAACTAAAAAAGAACTCCTATATAATTTTTTAAAGGAGGGAATTATAGCTCCACAAAATTATTTCAAAATGTTCAAATGTCATAAAATGAATTAACAAATTCAAAATGATAATGTGATCAGTTAAAGGACATTCTCTATGAAACAGACTTTTACCTTTTGACATTTTGCTAATTCAAAATACAGCAAGAAACACTAAGAAACACAAACAGCTGCATGCATTGAAAGGCCAGTTTTGGTAAAGGACTGTGCAAGAAATATTGAATGTACAACAGAAGGGAATATGGTTAATTAATAAAGTAATAATGTGCAACAAAGCTGTGAAAAAAATTTATCACCCCATCTGAAGGAGGAGGTGGATAGGGAATCAGGTTCACAGGCTTTAAGAATAGTGAAAATAATTGTATGTTTTTCATAGATGCTAGTTTATGCTTTTAAAATTAATATGTCAAAAAAGGCACAACACGTGACCATTTTTCCACATATTGTTTTCCAAAATTTTCTTTCCCATAGTAAATTTGCCAAAATATCTCCCATGCCTCTTTTTTTCTAAACAATACAGAGTAATGGACTTTTTTATCTTCTGAAATTGAAAGCTTTATTAAAAACATAGGGATTAGCCAGGTCATCATTTCATAAAATAATGAGAACAGAAGGTTTTTCTCTAGCTACACAAGACGGAGGAATATCCTGCAAAAGTAAAACCATTTAACCTCATGAATGCTTCCTTCTCAATAAGTATCACAAATTCATTGTTTTTGAAAGCCTGCCAAGGAGATTTGAATTTTTAGAATTATTTGAAATGAGGGGTGGTACTAGTACCTTAACCTAAAGCCAGTGCTGGTCATACAAAGAACATAAGAAGTCTGCTCAGTCAAATCAAAGACTTATCTCTTTAGTATCCTATATTCCAAAGTCTCAGATAGAGTGGGAACATAACATACTTGCTTGTCGTTGTTTTGGATAGACTAAGCACTAGGCAAAATAAGACAGCTGCATTATTCAGAAGAATCTGAGTCTTCAACAAGGAGGATCTACCACAGCATAAAACAGCACTTGTTTTATTTATTCATCAAATTTGTATGCTGCCCAACTCCCAGCACCTTTGGGAAGCTCGAGACAACTAAAACAAGAAAAATACAATAAATAATTTGGGCAATTTTCTTAATTTCTTAATTTACAATCAAAATCTTTCTCCCAATAATTTAAACACACAGTTTATTATCTCGCCTTGTCTTCTGGAACAATCATGCACCTTTTTCTATACAAGAGAACTTCCCCAGTGCTTCTAACCATTATTCATAGGTTTTCCAACTAAATGCTTTCTTCAAGACCTTATCCAGTTTATTAATGTCCTTCTTAAAAAATATAATCCCTAGAACTGAACACAATATTTTTAGTGTAGTCACTACAGAACAGAAGATTAATGACTTTGGTAATATTTATTTATTGATATCACATCTTTATTATTTTTACAAATAACTCAAAGTGGCTAACATATCCAATATACCTCCTTCCTCCTATTTTCCCCTAAACAACTTCCCTGTGACATGGCTTTGGCTGAGAGAGAGTGACTGGCCAAAAATCACCCAGCTGGTTTTCATGGCTAAGGTGGACTTCAACTCATGATTTCCCATGTTCGAGACTAGTGCCTTAACCACTAAACCAAACTGGCTCCCTTATAGTTCTCTTGAAGCAACCATACCTAGTATTTGCTCTTTTTATATGGCTGCATCACCCTATTGGCTCATATCTAGCTTGTGATCTGCCAAAACACCAAAATCTTGTTCATATGTATTGGTGCATAATAAACATGCTATTTTTATCAGAAAGATTAAAGCAGTGTTGCATCATAAGCTTCATCCATTTTGTACATGTGCTATGGTGTATGAATAAAAGGGACTGGGCTTATTTTTCAATGCTGTGATACTGTTTTATTCATTCTACAATCTCTTGCCTCCACTCTAGATGCTGCTGCCAGTGTACTTCTCAAACACCCTATGTCTTTTATTTTTCCTATCTAAATATAATACTTTGCATTTAATTCTGATGAAATTCAACTTAACCAGTTTCTGCCCATTGTTCCACTTTATCAAGACACTCCTGAATTCTAATATTATTCTTCAAGGCAGGGTATTTCAAACTTTGTTTCATAGAACCTAGCGGTTCTGTGAGAGACTAAGGACAGAAAAGGGAAAAAAAGGAGAACGAAAAGAAACGGTTCATTGAAATGCAGCCAATCTTCTTTCCACAGCCTGAAAGTTTTTTTAAAATTCTCACCCCAGGTATGTTGTCTGCAATCTTGATAACAATATTTTTAATCCTGCATTCAAATAATTTAAATTTAACCCCAACCCAACAAATGAGTTTTCCTAACAATTTCATGTAGGTATAGCATATTAAATAGTCCAGAGAAAACAATCAAGCCCTAGGGCATTTCACAGAAGAGTCTCTGAATGCTCAATTCTCTCCCCTTAATACTATAGCTGTACCTTGCAGTCAGACAGGACAGGAAGCAGCACAAACAGCACAAGCAGCAGTGCCAAACAACTCCCCATCCTAACAGATGGTCCAGACAGATAGTGGGTATGACAACTTCAAAAGCCACTGAGAAGTCTAGCAAGACAAAGATGGTAAAATTAACCTCCATCCAAGTCCCATTCATGAAAGTGACCAATTTCAACCCAGTACTCTGGCTTTATACCAGACTGACATAGACATGGATTATCCAAAATATTAACATTACATTCTGTGAGTGATCTTTTTGTTTTTAGGAAAAAGAATAATAAGTTAGTCAAAAAAATTAAAATCTAGTTTCACAGATCAGAATAAGATTTGGAATTTAAATTTTGGAATTATGTTCTTAAGTATATAATATTATAATATTGATAAAAGAAAGATAAACCCACAGTTAAAAAAATAGAAAAGGTAATGATAAGACACCCCATATTTAAAGCTACAGATCTAAGTACATTTAAGAACATTGTATGATCTTAATGAACATCTAGAGATATTTTAAATCTTGTTATTTTAACATTTAGGTCTACTGCAATCAAATTTTGTTATGTCCTGTATATCCTATATCAACTAGCACAGCAATCCCAGAAGTGGTTATGGGAGGACAAATGTACAATTTTGCAATATTTTTAATATGCATTTCTTCAGAGGTACACTATTCCAGTCAAGATCTAAACATACTTTATGATACTGCTGCCACATACAGTAAACCTATGCATAGGGTTTATGTTTTCTTGCCACTCTGTATAGTGCACTTGTCCTTCTCAAGTTGCTTTCACAGTCCAAGATTATCAGGCAACTGCTGACACTATAGAATCCATTTTGAACTTTTAACAAACAAAAAGCTAAGCACAAAGCCATCCATCATTTCTATTTTTAGGCAAGTTACTATCTCCTAATATCAGCTGAATGCACAGCACTAGGACACTGGCATGGTCTCAGTGCACAGTAAAGTCTTACTATATTGAGGGAATAGCTCATATGTTCTCACTAATCTTAAGAGGGCTTGAGGGTATTTTTTGTAGTATCAAATATATTGTTATTACACTCTTATTTTTGAGTTTTGATTCCTTAACTCTCCTAGGTTTATATTTCATAAGAGTTCTTGCTTTTATGAGTTAAATGCTTCAAGATACATTAAAGGTAAATGAATGGTCATTTTCTTCTGTTCCACATGACCTTATATGCTTTTCTCATGTCAGTGGTAACTGCAGTATAATAGAAATTTTTGTATTGTTCATAATCCATGTTGATTTTTGGTTCTTTTATATGCTAGGTAACAACTCTTGAGCTGATATAAACAGCTTCAATGCACGTGTCAGGAAAAATAAAACTTTTATTATTTCAAAAACTTAAAAGGCCATACTTAAACTCAAGAACTCTGCAGAGTTGTCACAAATAATAATCATGAAAACTATTCTGTAAAACACCAGGCTGCCCTCTCAACAATAAGCTGTCTTCTCTTCAAAAATCCTTTTGGATTTTTGCCAACTGCCCATTTGCTTTATACCATCAATTTATATTCACTGAGATGGTGTAAGGTTCTAGAACACAAATCTGCCTGCCAAACATATGAGCAATACAAACTGATCTTTCAGAAAGAGCTCTGTGTAAAATCTAGGATCCAACCCTATACATAATTTTTTTTCAAGACATATTATTCAGTCAGGTCAAAAATACTGTACTTAGTAATACAAGTAAGCAAAATTAAATCTCTTCATAATTTTACCTTGTCATTTGTGTGTTTTAAAAATTGCACTATTTCTTTTTTAAATCACCAGATGGGTATAAATGAAACAGAATTAGTTAACATTTTGGGCATCGTCTTTTTTTAAAATTCATTAAATGTTTGCCAACGTTTGTAATCAGTCACAAAATGTACTGTTGTTTTAAACAAACTGCACAGTAGAAGTATATTAAGAACATATCACCCATTCATGTGTAGGGCATGAATTACTTTATGATGAGACAAATCTAAAGTAGGATTTTTAAATGTGGAAAATGTTTTACACATTATCCATTAATTAAAAATGATTTTCCCTTAATAAAGATGGTTTTGGCTCAAAAATATATATCCATGCTTTTAAAATACAATTCTACACAGCTCTACTGAAAATAAGATAGTTAACTAAAGGATTGCAACCAAAGAGACATGGGTGGCTATAGGCTTGCAGGATGGCATGAGGCAGTAAGCAAACATATACCATGATGAAAATACTGGTTATGTCTGGGATGCAAATTTTTAAATATGGGCAGGATTTACTTCACAACATCATGCATATCTCTTTTTTGCACCAGTATGGTTTGCTGCAAATCTTTGTTTAACCATAAGTTAAGGAAACAAATGATCAGGTTCTTTAACAGAACAGAAGATAAATGGACACACAAAAAGTGATACCCTGGGATCAGTCAACAATATTGTTAATCCATACCACATGCACTGAACCAGGCTAAAGAACCTGTCTCTTCTGACCAAATCCATGACTCAGTTTTGTGGTAATAGCTCCTTTTTTTGGTTTCTCTCTCTGTTAAAATGAATATTTCCAGTACAATATTGACCTACCTTAATCCTGTGTCAACACACTACAGAAAAATATCTTCTCAATATTACAGAAGATAAATGAAATAATTCAGTTTGGATCCTTTCAGATGGTTGTAATATTACAATTGTATTACAGTACCCAAGCTAAAAATAATAAGTAAATAACCATTCCAGTAACATCCCTGTCCTATTGTTTCTTATATTTTTCTTATATGTACCCATTTCATGTATTCATAGCTATGTATATACTTATACCTATTATCTTGTAAGCAATTAAAAAATCAAATAAATAAATAAATAAATAAATGCAAAAAAAATGAGAGTAGGAACTAGATAAATTGATGGATTTATTTTCTATAGAAGTTTCCAAGGAATGTTTTACAAATAAAATATACAAATAAACAATTTTGGATGACTTTTTGTTTTAGGTATTTGATCACTCTACTTCAATTGTCTGGTAATTCAATGTTTCCTAATTATTTTCGATACTACTTCCTGTATAAACTATTAGTTGACAATTAATAATACTATCTCAGTTATAAATACTGATGTTTTTATAGCAACAACTTAAGAAGATGGACTACAAAGTATTAAGTTGATCCATCCCTGTTCTATCGCCTGAACAAAGCAGACTCGTGACCGGAGTTGAACTTTCAGCTCTTTATTAACTGTCAGTAACTTCAACTAAAGTCGAGCTGCAGCAGCCCTTTTTATAGTGGCTGCTTGTGGCTCGCAACCAATGGCATTTATTTAAACTTCCCGCCAATTAGGCGGCCAATCGGAACTGTTGCTATCTACCAATCGCTCAGCAATGGTATCTGTCCAATAGGAATGCAGTATTATGAGTATGCAAACAAGTACACTACACCCCCAATACTATAAACTGCAAATTACCAAACTAACTGTACATCAGAACATACTTTTCCATAATTGTTTTAGTTTTAGAAGAATATGTATCATTAAATAATTCACATATCTGTCCTCTGCAGTATGTCAGCATCTCATCAAGGCTGACTTAAACCAATACTTTCCATGCTCTATTCAAAGAATACTTTTTCTCAATTAAGATATATATTGCTAATATTTTTATCATCTGGATTTACAGACAAGAGGCACTTAAGAAATTCTATTGGGATTAAAATGACTTGCACAATAACAAAAATGTGAACCTATACCAGACCATGCAACAAATTTATTATCAGTACACTACTGTTTAACTGCATAACAGACGTCAAAGCACTGTTATGTGAGAAAATTACTAACCATTAATCATATCTACATGATTCCAGCTTCTACTCAAAATACCACAAAATACTCCTACAGCTATCACAAGATTCAGAAAGAAACTGAAATGGGGGAAAAAACTGAACTTATAAAAAATTTAAAAAGCAAAATTGTATTAAAAATATGTTAAGAGACTGGAATGTAAGTTTCCACTGAAATTTAATTTCACTGGCAAGATAGAAAAATCCTAAAAAACCTTCAAAGTGAAGTAAGAAAATATTATAATGTGTCATTTTACACTTTTTATAATAGTGAGCAGAATATATACATGCTGTTAAACCAAGTATTTAAAAAGTTCCAAAAATGAAGCAAATGCCAAAAAAAAAAACCCAGTTGATAAGAGTTAATAATGTTACCTTAGAAGTTAATAAGAGGCAAAATTAATGAGCCCTTCACAAACCTGAAACTAATAATTGAGCATCGTGTGCTTTTGTTACTTGATTAAAGTTCAAATTAGAAGGAACAGGAACAAAAACCATTAGAATTAATGATGACCCAAAACATGTTTCTGCTTAAGAGAAATAAGATGTACTTATGTAGAAAAGGCTGACAACTGAATCTTTACTGTGCCTGAAGGCACCAGACTCCTCTAGTGGGCACAGAATGGGCTTTGTTATAGGCAACTCTCTTCTCCACCATAGAAGATCTAGTAAAATTCAAATATCAATAAAACATCAATAAAATAAATATTAATTTTATTTAAGTTTTATTGTTGTTTACATTTTTACATTCTGCTGTTGCTTTTTAATTTTGTTTCCTTGAGTTTCACTAGAGAAGAAACAATAATTACAGCACCTTAGTTTAAGGATGACTCATAGTTAAGAACAGTGCCTATTGTAGCACATTTCTAGTTATATACAAGATGATTCAAGTTAAACACACAATGGTTCAAGTTCATTACACAATACTATTTATACAGTATTATGCAATACATACTAATCAGATTTAAGGAAAGACTTTGAGAGTGGAAAACTTTCTAAACTTCAGAATACCTGTCCTAGCACACACTTTCTGTCACCTCTGTTCTGCTGCTTGAGGCATTCCCTCAATCTGACTAATGGGAAAGGTCAGTCTTGCTTAATTCTGGTCCATTGCTGAAATCTGAAGCATGCAATTTAAAATGTAAAGAAAAAGGGAGTGCTTTGCCCAGTTTGTTTTTGGTCATTTCCCTCCCGTGAATAATTGTATGTATATACATAGTAACACAGTTCTGGGCTAAATGCACAGAGGAGCTTATTCTCTTTTATGTTTAAGAGAATTCTTGTATTAGCTTATAAGAATTCAATATAACTTATCTTCTTACAAGATGGTTATGTCACTCTAATGTGTAATTAAACTCCAAGTTGCTGATTATACTACAAAAAATACAAGAGATACCAAAAAGGTATTATAGTTACAACTGGATTGTTGCTAAAAATAATATTTTTAAGGGAGATTAAGGAATAAAAAAATGAAAATATTATTCCATACAACCAAGATGAAGTTGTAAGAAGTCTGATAAACATAATGTTGGCAAGATTCCATAAAATGGTACTTATGTGGAAGAGAGAAATCCAAATGGACAGAGAACACATTTCTCAGTAGCAGGATTCAATATATAGATGTGCACATTTAAAGAATCAGTTGTCTCACAATGTAGAAATGGAAATATCACAGCAAGGGACATCTTACTTATTTTATTCTACTTTATTTTATTACATACTATATAAATGTACACACATACCTTGAATACAACAGACAAGAACAAAAAAAGCAAAAGCAAAATAAGAAAAGGGAAACAAATATCAAAAGTAGGGTCTACAACACCCTGTCTCCAAGTGCGGGAAAAACAAATATGACTTCAACAACTTAATAAATGACATAAGGGCAGAAGCCATATAAGTTTGGGTAGAAATCTTTTCAAAGGGCATGAACTGAAAACATAACAGAAGTATTTCCTGGGTCACACAAAATGACATTTTTGAACTGATGGTTAAGGAGCATGTTCACCCTATTGGATATAATTGGGCAGAAACCTATCTCTCAGATAGCCAAGCTCTATACCATGAAGATGATAGCCAGCACCTTGAATTGTACCCAGAAGCTAAATGGCAGTCAGTGTAGCTCATGAAACAGTAGAGTCTCACCAGTGATGGGATTCAAATATTTTTTTACCACCAGTTCGGTGGGCGTGGCTTGGTGGGCACGTTTTCTACGCATGCACATACTTTGTGTGTGCATGCATGCCAAACACGCCCTTTGCCCAGGCACAGAGGTGTTTGTTCAGGCACAGAGGCATTCTAACTCACCCCTTGCAAGCTTGCACGATCCTGGTCACTTCAGCAGCTGACGCACAGCACTCTTCTGTACTAAACAAAGCAGCTGCACTTCAAATTCACAGGATAAAGGTGAGTATGGGAGCCTGGGCAGGTGGGTAGGCCCAACAGTAGAGCGGCAGAGAGAATGGGTTCGGTCTCCACTGCTCATCGCTGCTACCGGTTCTGTAGGACTGGGCTGAACCAGTAGAACACCACCACTGAGTCTCACTCATATAAAGCTGAGCATGATCACTTTGTGCAGCACCACCTTCTGTACTGCTGCAGCTTCTGAATGGTCTTCAAAGTAGCTCCATTTAGACTGTATGACATTAATCCAATTATGAGGTACTAGACCACAAGTGATTGTCTGAAGAACCTCCCCCATTCAGGAAAAGATGTATATGATGTATCTATAGTGAAGCTATTGTTGCTACAGCTTCCATCTTTTTTACAAGCAGAATCCAAGAGGACCTCCAGATTATGTATGTCTTAACTGCAGATGGTTCTCAGGCTCAATCTCTTGAACAGGGAATAATGGATTCCCCTAAAAAGAGATGCCAGATATCTATTGGCAGATGCAAAAAGGGCAGAGAAATAGTATTTTGCTGCCCTTATCATCACAATATAGTGCATAATATGGGTCATACTTGATCAGATTTGTTTGTCTTCCTCCAACAGAGCTCCAGGGATCTCTTCCTGTTTCATTTCCGAAACTTTCTTTCTGAAAGCTTTGCTCATCAAACATCTAATAAGAATCAAACATGTCCAGAAGAATTAAACTAATAGAATTCAGAATAATGAGTCACACTAAAGGTATTACCTAATAGTTTAAAAATCTGCATAGAATATTTAATAAGACTTTGAAAAATATTTTTTAAAAAAATCTTCTTTCAGGAATTAATTTTCCTTTACAATGCTGCTGCCTCATAGTTTACTTTTAATTTCTGGAGAAGAAATTCTCCATAGACTATAGATTAAAAAATCATGTTCCTATTCTGGTATGGTTGATTTTATTTTAAATGCTATTTTTAAACCATATTCCACACTATGCAAAGCTTAAATAATTTTTTTATTGGTTTAGCCTGCCTTCATTCCACCCCCGCCATCACTGCATATATCACATTTTTATTTTGTCTTTTCCTTTTGACTTTCTGACCTGGCAGATTTCCAGATCTATATGATATTTCTATAATTTCCAGCCTGCAAAGACAAAATCATGGGCTCTGGATTTATTTATTTTTAGTTAAGAAATTTGACAAATTAATTCAGAAACTAATAGATTTATAACATATCAAATGCATTCTGAGTAATGTTGATTTAATAAAAAAATTAAAATATCCAAAGTATTGTAAGTTGTTAAAATTTCTCCAGAACTTTATTGTTTCTATTGTATAGTTTTACAATAGGATAAATCAAACTCAGAGAAAGTATTTATTCCACTTTTTATATTGTTAATTTTTTGGATCTTGAAAAATCTACAGCTCCTACTCTACTTTTTCTTGGAAGACAGAGGGAACTATATTTATTTTTAAAGAATTAAGCTATAACAATGAGAAATAGTAATAACGGCAAAGCAAAAGGCTCTGTACAAGTAAAATCAATGTGGTATTGGTATGAAGTGAACGGTCCTTCAATTCACAGCTATATAACTGTGACAATACACAAAGAACAAAAAACAACAACAAACAATTCCAAATGTTCTTCATTTCAAATAAGGATTTAAAACTTGCCAAATGATGGCTCTAATAATTCCCACTGAAATCTTTTAGTCAAGTAAGGTATCAGGTTTTATCATTGTCACTTTGTATTTCATGGATTCTAATCTTTAAAATATTGCTATAGAATGACTTGAGGTTAGTGAATGCTTATTGGAGACATTAACAGAATTTCAACAAAATTAACGTACAAAAATTCTAGTAGACCTTTTCTTTCCTTTTCCAATCGCATTCAAGAGTAGGCTACTGGAACATAACTAGAATGTTGTATTTGTATGCCAAATCAGATTATCATCTATCACTTTTATCTGAAATATGCAGGTGATTTGCCTAATTTTGATTCTTTCCTTTATTATTTAATCATTAGGCAGGAACATTCAGACTGAATGTCAAATCATTAAGCGATCCTTGAGTCTAATTTGTTAAAAAAAAAGCAAAAGGGTGAAACTCATTTGGTCAGCTTTATGATTTTTGTGAGTATTGAATACTGACATTACAATTTCTTGTACATCAGTATGACCGTCTTGATTTGCACAATTCACAATTGTGTATTCAGCAGAGACAACAGGTCTTCAGAACTGTGCATATATTATAAATTCAGAAAGGAATCTATAGTGGTAAAATCAAGTGACAAATTCAGCTGAGAGATAAACATCAACACCTTTTAGTGACTACGCATTATTTAATAAGAATCTTGAAGAAAGGATTAGAGGAAAGCAACTAAAGCTTTATATTAAGTTTATCATTGGAAGAGCTTGTTAATGTACAGTATTTGAGTATATAACAGTGTTAATTTAACACACAATGTATGCAATTTCATTAACTAGCAATAAAGCATTTCTAAAGGTATGTGTTCATATACAGGTAAATAGCCAAAGCACAGAGAGTAAGTAAATACTCAATTTATTAATGATTAATGAAAAGGGGAAAATGTGATGGGATAACAAATTATCTAAAAGCAGAGATAATAAAATAGATAGAACAAACACATTCTAAAAAGAAAATACTAAACTTGGGACATTCATAACTTTACTGGACCACATTTTCTTGGCAATCATGCATTTCAATAATTTGCCACCTATCAATTTAGCTCTAATGTCTTAAAATCGAGTTAAGCTCTAGTTTAAATGTACTATCTAAATAAACTTGTTTTCAACAGAAATGGGAAGAACATATATTGTGTAGTGCATGTTTCCTCATGGAGTGATCTTTAAAACATTAGTTCTAGTGGAATTATTCCAGCAAGATTTCAAAGGCCAATGCTAAATAAGATGTTCAGATCCTTATTCCCTGATTATACAGCTGTGAAAACCATCCAGGACACATAAGTGGGAGTGCAGTGTCATGGCAATTCAGTGTTGATAAAAGGGTAAAAGGCAACCAAAAGTAAAACAAGAAAGAATAAACCATCTGGCATAAAGAAAGGATTTATCTGAAAGGATATAAATAGTATTTAAAGGAAAATATTGAATACAAATAAAAGTAAAGGAAGATGTTAACATTTTAACATGTTGTTAAAACATGAGGAAGAATTATGAAATTGTTGAAGCATATAGATCATAGTAAACAAAAATTTATTTATCTGAAACACTTCCAGGAGGCTTGTCATGAGCCTTCTTATTGTATTTGGATTTTAGGATAGTGTGCAAGAGAGTGAGAATAATAAAAGAATAGAAAAATATTTTCAATAATAATAAAATAAAGCAGATAACAATTACAATGAATTGTTAGTATATCAGTTATGTTTTAATGAATTTACTTCAGAAGACAAAATTCTGTTCTAGTTTCAAACTGGTCAATTATTATAATACTTATATTTTTAATAGCATTAACCCTTAGTTTGATATTCCATAAATCAAGACTCATACCAATGTTTCCCAGAAAATAAGACCGGGTCTTATATTAATTTTTGCTCCTCCCCCCCAAAATTCATTAGGGCTTGTTTTTCAGTTAGGTTTTATTTTCAGGGAAATACAGTACTAAATTTATCTGGCTGGCTGGTGATCTTAACTGGGCTTATTTTTGAGGTAGGGCTTTCGGGAAAACCCAGTATATGCCCTTTAATAAAATAGAAGAGACTAGAAGAAAAAATATTTTCTTCTATTTTCAAGTAATTCTTTATTGCTATGGTAAAATTAGGTGGCAAGCATATAGGACAGTGTTTTGTTGCACTTTGGCATTTGACTTAAGTAGATAAACCATAGTTTATTTAACTATAGGTTAGTATGTGGTGCAGAGTTTCTCTCAGCTTATGAAGATGCAGAAAGAGGAGCAAAAGTGAGAAGGATAAGAATCGGGGTGGGATGCTATTGGTTCTGCCCAATTCTATAGAACCGGTAGCTCTGAAGAGCAGCAGACACTGAACTGGTTCTGGGTTTGCTGCTGTTTGGACCACCCGCCTGCCCAGGCTCTTGGCTGTCCTTTATTTTCTGCTTTTTCAGCCTCAGCTGCTTTGCGCGGCACAGCTGAGGTTCAAAAATCAGGAAAAAAGAAGCTTTTCAAACTCTGTACACCTGTGCAGAGCACTTTTCAGCTGTCCAGGAGGCACAGCTGATGTTCTTTTTACATGCGCATGCAGCGTGCCTCAGGCGCACGTGCGCGCAAAGCACACATGTACACGCAAAACATAGTCACCGAACTGGTAGTAACACCGGTTGAGTCCCACCCCTGATAAGAATATGTTTGGTTAATGATTCTTATTCAAACAACTAGTTCATTTTATGATAAACTCATATTGAACTATTTTTCCCATTTTGTTGTACAATGATAATACAATATATTAACATTAATATACAGTTATACAATATTAATCAGTTAAAGACACATCAACAATTTTAAGAAGTGAGACTAGTCTCCTAATCCAGTGGTCGCCAACTGGTGGGCCACAGCCAACTGGTGGTCCATGAGAAAATTTTGGTGGGTCACAGAGAAATGTCCCCCCCAAAGCAAACCCCCAAAGCAATTAATACAGGCTGTCCCCTGGATTATGGCTCGCCCACCCGCTGGCCCCCATCCTTTGGCTGAGCACAAACCTGCAAAAAGCAGTGCTGCCCTCACTGGCCAGGACAAGGTAATGGTGCTGTTGCAGCAATAGGGGGCAGGCAGCACAGGTGGGCTGAAGCAGCGATGGAGATGGCCAGAAGGAGCAGGAGTGCCACACTACTTGCATTTGCATGGCACTCCCACACCTTCCAGGTCTCCTCTCCTGGCCGGGGCTCTTCCTCGATGGCCAAGGGCCAGAAAATACTGGCTGGTGGTGGTGGGAGGGAGCGGAGTGGGCAAGTCTGAGCTCACCGTCCAGTTCAGAGATCCGGAATGGGGCGGCGTTGGTGGCGTCAGTTTTCTTGTCCCTCTCAGTGCTCTGCTCTGCTGCCCCCCCTCCCAGCCCCAGCCATCGCTGCCTGGGGAAAGCAGAGGAAAAATGAGTAGGACAGGTCTCGCTGAGGCGAAAGAACTGAGATCAAGTAAGGCACAGGCAAGAGAAGACAGAAGCTGCTGCCTTTAAAAAGTGCCACTTTCTGTTGCTGTGCCTTCCTTGATCTCAGTTCTTTCGCCCCAGCGAGAGCTATGTTTCTGCTCGCTTTCTTTTTCGGGGCGGAGCAGCAGAGACATCAGGGCTGCTCTCCCCCCTCAGCAAGCCAGGACTGGATGAACTCAAAGAATTGCAGGTGAGTGCCAGAGAAAAGCATGTTAGAAATGTCAACACACGTTTCCAGCACGCTCTTTTCTGTCCCAAAGTAGGATAGAGTGGGGGGAAGGGAGCAGGGGGAAGGGTAGGAGGGAAGGAGAAACCTGGCTGGCTTTCCTTTGGCATGGGACAGGGGGGAAGTCCAAATGCCTAGACCAAAAGAGCTTTGAGGAAGACAGGCTCCTAATAACCAGCCTGTTTGTGCAGGTGAGAGCTCAAACTTTTCTGGGCTCAACAACCCCACTTTGGCCTCCACACAGGAAGGGAGCCTTCTCTGCTTGGAAGCAGCAGGAGAAATTTGGAGCTTAGCCTGTTCTTGTGTGGAGGCTGAAGTGGGGCTGTTCATTTGGAAGCCTGCGCTCACAAACAAAAAAATCTCCACACCACAAGCCAGGCAAACACCTGCGCACAGACAGATCCCACCTGATACCTCCAGTTCAAACACACCCCAACCAGGCACCCAGATGAAACCTAGCTTCCTAACAAATGATAGCCGTCCATTTACCCGGAGCCAAGCTGCACTAAAGGCCTCCAATAAAGTAACACAATGTTGCCAGCCAATCAAGAGACAAAAAGAGCCAAAAAACAGACAGGAGATATTAGAAACACCAATCAAGCAGAACACAGCGAACTCCAAGACCAATAAACACAGACCAAGACTCCCAACCAATCAGGGTGAAGAAAAAACCATTCTGGCACAGCAATAGGCTGCGCCTATTTTTAATTTAAATCTGAAACCACTATAAAAGCCTGACTCACAGATGAACACTATACAGAAGCCTGATGATGGCAGATGAGATTCTGCTGAAACGTCGCTACAACTTTAAAAGCACAACTACTATGACGTGGGAAAATACCCGAGCAAAGCCGAATACATGTAAGTACCCGTGAAAACTTAAGAAAACACACACACACACACACACACACACACACACACACACACACACATATATATATATATATATATATATATATATATATGTACGTACGTACGTACGTATGTATGTATGTATGTATATGTATATGTATATGTATTAATTTTAATATTAAATTTATATTCAATATAAAAATTAAAATTTTATATTAAATATATTATCTTTTTTTAAAAAAAAAAATCATATTATATGATACACAATCATCCCTGACAAGGATTGGCCAATTCAGAACAGAGAAAAAGCATATAAAACTGACTCTTCCTTGAATCAAAAGCTTTGAAATATTTTTAGAAAGTTGGGCACATGCTGAAACTGCCCTAGGCAGGTTTACATTTTGTGACTGGATGATTTGCTGCTTATGTAATACTGCCAAACTCTCACTAACTTTGGCATGATCTTAAGTATTGCTTACATGAAAGTTTACTCCTACCAACAATTTCTTCTTCAACATATTAACCACAAAAATATTTCAGCCATGGTAAGACTTGGCAATTCGGCTGTATCCCAAGTCCAATTTTCATAAATCTGGCTCAAATTTACTGGATTCAGCCAAGTCATTATGGATTATAATGCTATTCCCATGCAAAAAATTTATGTCATATTGCATGTGTAGGTCTTATTATAAGACTCCTAAGAAGAGAATGCTAAGGATAGCGTTCTTTCAAATATTTGAAACAAGGTTATAGAGAAAAAGGCCTCAGAGAGCTGGGTAATCAGTAGTGGATTTAAGTTACAGGAAAACAATGTCAGCTGGATTTCCTAATAATAATAATAATAAGAATTTGACAATAGATCATTTATCTACAGAAATATGGCTCCCCTTTTCAGTTGTATGGAAGCGGAGATCTAGATGATTCAGTTTGTATTCCTATACACAGTAGTAGGTTGGCCTAAGGTTGCTTCCAAATATATGCTAAGGTTAAAATGAAATTTGTTTTATTAAGTACTAACAAAAATTAGAAGGCTTATTTCCAAAAGATCATTCTACCACAGAGGCCTGTGTCTACTATAGTGTCCTTAGGAATTGAGCAGAAAGGAGGTTTGCCACTATTGCATTCCCTCAATTTAGCATTTTTTTCAGATATACGTTAGATTTAAATAGATAATCTCCTGAGGTCCAGAGTGTAGGGACAGAATTTATGGATAAATGCATCATAACAATACACACATACAAGCAAACATAAACACATACTCAGAGTAGGAAAGATGAAATAAAATAATGCATAATACATTAAGATAATAATGACCAGTCTTATGCATTTATCTAGCAGGAATTTTCAGTAAATGTAGAGATATTAATTTACATCTAACTACATATATTTAATTTGTAAATTCTTTCAGCTTTTATCAAGTATATTCAATCAGTTCAAGTGTACCTCTTCAGTCATTAAATAGAAATAAAAATATTTCTATTGATATTTAATATACAACTATAAACAAGAAAAAGACTAAAATATGTAAATGAAAGCAAAATGAATCAGAACATAGATAACAGAACAAAAAAAACACTTAAATCAAAACTAAATTAAATATAATAATAAAAATAAAACAGTTACATTTATAAAGAATGTATAAAGAATGCTTTTTAAAAGAAAATTGGATCATTCCATTTTTTTTATTCCAATCTCTCTCAACTTCACTCATCCTAGCATACTTACTGGGGAATTCTGGGAGTTGAAACTCACACATTTTAAAACAGTGTGAAATATTGCTTTATACTGTCAAGATAACAGATAACAGATAATCAGAGTTAGAAGGGATCTTGTAGGTCATCTAGTCCATCCCCATGCCCAAGCGGGAGACCCTATACCATTTCTGACAAACGGCAGTCCAATCTCTTCTTGCAAGTCTCAAGTGATGGTGCTCCCACAACTTCCGAGGGCAAGGCTGAAAGTTTATCAAAGCAGTCTTTTTCAAGTATCCATTTTCATAAAAAAATCATAATTTTCAAAGGAGAAGTCTTGAAGATTGATCATCCCATAAATGTTTACAAAACAAATCATTAATTGTTTGTTCAATCGATATGTTCCCCATCTCACGTAAGCAATTCTGAAGGGCTTACAAAGTTAAAAACAGAAAAACAATACAAATGAAAGCCAGGCACATAACAATAAAAAACAATTAAAGCTCTAAAAATAATTTGCAGCAGAACATAATCAACTTCACAAACCATAAAGACACTTTTCCAACTCTAACTAAGAACTACCATATCCTCAGGCCAAATGACAAAAGCACATCTTCAACAACTTCCTAAAGAAACAACAAGTTTAGGGTCAGTCTGATGTCAAGGGAAATGATGTTCCAAGAGGTAGATGCTACAACAATATAGGAGATTATACCTCTCAGGAGCACAAGCCAGGGAATTTCAACTGAGGAAACCTAGATATGGAATCAAGGAACTCAGGCAGGGAGAGGTTTGCATAGCATGGAGGGTGATTATGTAGAAAACAGTCCCAGCTGAACCGTACAAAGCATCTTAACTGCAGAAAGCAACTTAAACGAAAAAAGTCTCACATTTGGTAACCTGTGGTGCATAGCATTTGAAAGTTGTTAAATACTCGTTAATGACAGTCAATACTTCCCCCTATCCTAAAACCTTAGCCATGCATAAAATCCACTTGCCATATTTCCAAATGGGGCTGTTTCCTTTCTGGATCTAGCATGATCTCTGTAATATATGCCAGATTAGCTCTGTTATCTGTGTACAAATCACAAATGACAGACACCTTATTACAGGCTGACTTACTATGCCATTTAGCAGCAGCAACTAAAAGCCAGGGCTTCCTAGGGTCTACTGGCCAGGAATTGGGAGTGAACTCAGGGGACTGAAATATGAAATTGGCAGAAATTGTGTTCCTTAAGAGTAGCCCATCCCCTAGCTCTCCATACTTATCAACAGTCTCATGCTTAGAAGCACCCCAAGCCCTCCTAACCTATCTGCCTCAGCCCTCCCAACCTATCTGCCTCAGTTCCCAAGAAAGGGGATCCCCACACTTCAAACCTATCACCCCAGGAATGGTGAATGGGATTCTTGAGCACCATTGCTCTTAGAGCTATGAGGAATCCCAGTATATAACCTTCCACTCAACAATTTATTACCTACATAGGACTTCTGCCAAGCCTCTTTCACTGACTATTTGGGAACTCACTTCCCATCCCTTGGCCTTTTAAATAACTTTTACCCAGAGGAAGGGCAGAGGGGCTCTCATACAAAGGCAAGAGTCCCACAACACAATTCCACAATTGTGAACCAGGGTGATGAAATTAATTGATCACTTTAAAATATCTAGGCAGAATTATCATTAGATACCCTTCTTAAAATATCTATCAATCTTAAGCTAACATTCATTTCACATTTAATCTTCTCCATAATTCCATTGGCATTTTCTATTAGTATCACCATTAATCTTTAGTAATCTCTTTGAAATGTTCAAATTTACCAATAAGAATATTTTTCTAAGAGTAATTATCCTCAAATATTTAATAGAATTTGAGGAAAAGATAAAACTCATTTGAGATATTTTCGCAGAAAGTGTATTAGCTGTAGGCAAAATGTAGATTTCTTCCAAAGCACTGTGTAGAATATATCCTGCTGTTGTACAATACCTCCAAATCAAGGCAAAAAAAAAATCTTTTAAAAGCCCCAAGTATCATCTATATACAATAGCAACTTGTTCAATTCCTGCCACCTGTATATCTTGAATATCACATAATTGTCTAATAAGATAAGGAAAAGGTCCCAATACAAAATTAAAAGCATCTTTGACAGGTTTCATGATACATCTTGATGGGGGAAGGAAATAATCCATTAGTACATATTTGAGCAGAAGGCCTAGAATAATAAATTTTGATTTAAGAAATAAAATTTTATGGAAATCCATTTTTGTGTAAGCTATTCCAAAATTTAATTAGTGCCATATCAAATGCATTTTCCACATCCAACAAAGTCATGACAGCCATTTCATATTTCTCTGAATGTATGACTAAAATTTCTGGTATTATCAGAAGGATGGCATCCTTTCATTAAATCACATTGTACAGGATGAATTACTGATAGTAATCTCTGTGATCTCTGCTCTGTCTTCGCATCCTTGGCTATATGCCAACATTTTTCAAATACTGTAGTTAGCTCAGTTTTGCCAATTTCTTGTGAAGAGATTTTTGCTTTCACAATCTCTGCACAGGAGGACTTTCATGGAGGCAGTTTGGAAATTTGCATGCAAGACAGGATCTATGCAGCCTTTTGTCTGTAAAGTACTGTTCACTCAGTATTTACCTCAAATGTAGCTGATGTTCAATGCACTTCTGACAATGCTGCATGTAAATGTGCTGTGTTCATATTGTCACCATGCACTACATCTCATACTTATGCCATTATTCTCCCCGTTCATTTATTTTCCCCAGCCTCAACTTGTTGAATTTTACTTGCATCATTTTCCCAAGCAGTGATGATTGCTTGATAGTACTTGGAAACTGCTGTTGCTTGAAATAGCTATAAAAATACTAATCTGAAAAAAATAGATTATTCAGAAAAAAAGGGTCAGGAGGACAGGCTGAGAAGCATCATGTAGTTGGTAAGTAATTCAAACATCAGTGATGGGTTAGAACATCCCAATAGATTTGTCCCAGAAGATAAGACTGAAGGACAAACCTATGTAAAATTTGAGAAGTATTATGCCAGAGAGGGGACCTTCTGATTTCACCACTCAGCAAATCCTACCAACACAATCACCCCATCCTTCAGCTCCACTGTTCCTACCTACTAGATATATTACTGAACCACCAGAATCTGGTGTGTTGCTAATAGGTCCATTGGATATGTTTAATACTTTGAGTTATTTGTAAAAACTAATACAAGTAGAATAAACCAATCAATCAATCCCCCAAGACCATGGCTAGCTTGCACTAGGCCATCTGAGCACCACACTCTGATACATCTGGAGATAGATCAAAGACAGCTACCCCTTTCTCCTCTATCATCCAAAGCAAGGTCAAAGCAATGCTTCAATCAAGTCAACTCTCATCACTCAGTCCAATCCCAGTCAAGAATCACTAATCCAGAACTTTCCAGTCTTTTGGAAAAAGAGGGAAGCTATGAGTAAATTGTGTTAAAATAATGGAAATCTACCACATCAAAGCTGCTAAAACTTTCTGTATCTTTGTTGCCATCAACAGATTTCTGCAGTTGAGATATGATGGCCCTGCTTATAGAATTTACTTCCAAGCTTGCAAGCATTTGGATTTTGCTGAAAAGGTGTTTTATGCTGACCTTCATGCAGTTAGATATGGGAAGAGCACAATGTTAAATTGCATAAAGCAGCAAAACAACCTTCTTTATCCCTGACAAAGCACAGAATCTTGGCAAGTTAGCAAAGTGTAAGTTTGTGTGTTCTTCCCATTCTCTTGCTAGTAGATTTTTTTTTTCAAATCAGCCACTAAATTGTATGTAATCTCTCTACCCTCAGGGTGTTACTGTAAATGTAGATATTGTTTAGGTTGTCAGGAAATTCTTGTGTCAGAATTTCCAAATTCCTGATTTAGATTAAAAGATTTCTCACCATCAAATACCAGAAATCTTTCTATAGCAAAAGACTATTCATGCAAAACATACTAAATAAAATACTAGGAGATACAGTACATATATCTGGGTTCTGCTGTGTGCTTAATACTGTACTTTACTGTTCTTTCTTCTACTTTCCCATATATTCATTTTCTTCATACGTACAATGCACTGTTGAAGAATTTCACATTTTTTGTCTTAATTCACTGCCTTTCAGGTTTGCCACGGCTAGGTCCCTAGGCAAGAAAGAGCCTTGACTCCATTCGACTGACGTAATAGATTCGTGTACTATGAATTATTGGTTGAAGGAAAAGTTAGAACTAAAGTTCCTGTGCAAAAGGTTATAAACCTTTCCTCTTCATTCTACCTTGACCGGTTTGTCTTCAACCAATGGTGTGCTGCTTAGAACCACTCAGTGTTTTGGGACCCACTCAGATGTTTGGTGCAGTCCACATTCTTTTCTCAGGTTCCATGGCCTTCCTCTCCCCCTCCTCCCCTAGCAGTTGACGGCAGGATACCAGTGAAGCACCAAGCTGAAGCTAAAGATGGCAGATCTGTCACTGCCCATTTTCTCTACCAACTTCACTCAACTCAGAGAATGACACCTTTCTACAAGGACTGTTACACAATTGGATCTGACATTTTTCTACAATTTAATATATTCTAAACTTCTACAGTTATAGTAAATGTTCCAAAGTCTCATCTGAAGATTCACAGAGAAAGCAATCCTCCATAAAGCACTGAGGCAACCACATCCTCCAGAAAATTATTAATTCTGTTTCAATGCTTTATTTGTTTGCATGCAGCAAAAAAAGTTCAGCAAAGGGAATTTGGTTGTGCAAGCACACACATGTGGAGATGAACTAGAAAAGTTCTTAAAGGAATAACATTGAGATTTCTAGACTCTAGAGGATCCAATGATCTCAGTCTTTCAATGAGTGCTACTATGCTTTTGCTAGCCAGCTTTGCAAAATGCTTCCTGAAATACTTTGCAAATCCTAGTAATTATAATTTGGTTGTTTGGACGTATACAGATGGACTACAATCACCTCAATAAGGCTATGCTGTATTTTTACTTCATTTTGAAGCCTCAAGGCAGGATTTAAGTCCTTTGATAAGCTGCTTTGCTTCAAATATGGGGTGTGTGGGTGGTAATGTGCAGAAGAATTCCTTATTGATTGAAGCATATTATTATTATTGTTATTGTTGTTTTGTTGTTGTTGTTGTTATTATTATTATTATTATTATTATTATTATTATTATTATTATTATTATTATTATTTATAGCTTATAGTTATTATAGGTGAGATGGCCACACATCAATTTTCTTAGAAACCTTGGGACAGGATTTTCTTTTTTCTTTTCTTTTAAGTACTCTTTTTTTTTACCTGTTTCAATGAGGCCTTGCCCTGTAACTCATATTCTGACATATTTCTTTTAACAAAAAACTCTAAATGCTTAACATGTTATTGTTCTTTTGATACCAAGTGCAGTTGTTGGATAGCTTGTTAACAATTCCAATGGTTCAATATTGGAGGGGGAGGGTGGAATTTTGAGAAACTGGGAAAAAATGGTTAGGGCCTTTGTGTTCCATTCAGTGGGACTTGCAGGAACAGGCCAAAACAGGCAAAATGAAAGATACAATGATTCACGTACAAAAGGGGCAGGGTTCAGATCACAATGACACATCTGCTGTGGACCCCGTTGTTGTTGTTCCCCTCCTTATGGCATTTCTACTGACTTCTATAAAACCTATAACTCAAGATGGTGTAGTGGCTAAGTTGTATTGGACCAAGAAAACCCAAGTCAAATGTGGACATTTACTGAAATGGCTTTGGACCAGTTATTCTTTCATAGCCTTATGTATTTCACAGCGATCTGTTGGGGGGATAAAATGAAGAGAGACACCATAAGAAATGACCTAAATTCCTTAGAAAAGAAAAATACAAACCTAAATATAAATCATCAGACTAAGTAATGGTGTAAGATAAATTAACACTGACGTGCCTATCACACTGAACCTGTATGGTTGTGTATAATAAAAAAAGAGCCAATATGGTTAGGGTGCTGTCTTAGAAACAAGGAAACTGTGAGTTCAAGCTCTCCTCCCCCTCCCCAGGCAAGAAAGCTGATTGGATGATTTTGGGTCAGAGACACTCTCTCAGCTCAATACAGCGGAAATAGGGGACAGGAGTATTAGGTACGTTTATCACCTCAACTTAATCAAAATCTATTTAATAAGGCGGGATAAAAATCTAATCATCATCATAATTATCCATTATACAATTTGCTTTGTTAACAAACAAAATGAACAAATTTAAACAGCCTGTAAAAAGCTAATTTGGTTTATATTTTTGGAAAACTCCTGTTTATATAGAAGTACTGCTAAGCTCACAAATATGTCATATGCTACATTTAAATTACTATATCAGTGTGCAAAACTATTTAACGAGAGTCACCAATATTGGAATATTGAAAATGTTCACTTGTCACTATTACTTAATTTCTTTAAATTTAAAATGACGTTTATTTAACCATAATGGAAAAGTTAAAATCCACTTATAATTTTATTTTGGACAAAGCAACAGCAATCCCTTCAAACTTCCCAGATACTTTACCTAACAGAAATATAACATTCACAAATTCTCAGGGCAAATGACATCAAGTTTTTTTATTTCAATAATTGACCAGCAAAAGAAAGCTTTTAAAATGAACATTTCAACCATCACACTGAAACAATTAACAAATCCTTTTCTCTATACGATTCAGTGTTTGGTTAAAAATATCGGAGACCTTTAATAATTTCCACAAGCCCAACTCTTTGATTTTCTCCAATTTTAGTCAAACAACGGACATAATTCTTTTTAAAAAAAAATGTTCACAGGGCATTCATAAATGGTATAGGGCTTGGATCCCTTCTGACCTCCCATAAATGAAGCATGTGGCAATATATGTAAGGATTACAAGAAACCCAGCAGATTTTTATGGAAACAAGTATTTTCCAGGATGTAATATGGTAAGCAACATAATTAGATAAAATGGGGTGGTTTTTTGTTTTCTTTGTGAATTAATGCATATTTACTTTTTCTACTAACAATTATTTCAATTTTAATAAAAATTGAATTGACTGATAACAGAAAAGTACTTCTGCCAGTAGTACAGAATAAAGTATATGAAATGGAAAATATTATTTACTATAGCATTAAGAAATGCTAAGTCGCTTGTGCAGCATTACAGAATCAGTATTAAATACATATTCAGGTATTTGAGGATAGACAGAGAAAAATTAGTAGATTGAAAACCATTATGAGAATTTGCTGTAGTGTCACTACAGAAGAAATGATGAGGTGTAATATTGAGGTCCACATTTCTTTGTACATATACCCTATCTTGAGCTGAGAAACAGTTACTTTTGCAAGTTGTATGCAGTCACTATAACTTTTGAGGCTTTTATGTGTATCTGTAATAATTAAGATAAAGAGAACAACATGAGCTCCTTAGTCCAACATCATCAGAAATAATTATCAATGACATGCTAGAACTGGTGACTCATTTAAAATGTTTTTGGCAATGTCAACAGTTTGAATTGTAACCAAGTCACTGATACAATATACCATTAAGGTGTTGTAGTTCCTTGACATTTAAAAAAGTATAAAAGTGTGACAAAATATATCACATACTTTAACCTTTGACACAAACCTAAAGATCCAGAAAAACTGGGTAGCTGATGTAGCCTCCAACCACCCTTAATGGGTCCATCTACTGCATTGAGTACCAAATTTAATGAATTTAAAAGCAATTGAATACCAATGCACCACTGTGCATGTTTTCTTTTTCTCTTAATTTATATTCATTTATAATTTTTGTGGCACTCACTCTGGTTGGAGCCTATTGGTTTGCATTCCATAATCTATAGTGGCTATCCACTGGGGTCAGCAGACTTGAAAAAAATGTAGTATCACTTTTTTTAGACAATTTTGCCCTCACACAATTCTTTGAAACTAATAGAAAAATAAGGCTATACTAAAAAATAAATTCAGCATTCACTGCTCTATTCACTGAAAAAGAATTTTAATGGAGAACATTTTGATTGTATTTGGCTAGATCAGTGGTAGGGAAACTTGGCTCTTCTATCACTTATGGACTTCAACTCCCAGAATTCCTGAGTGAGCCATAAAAGTTTCCCCATCCCTGGCCTACTGGTTTTTCAGTTGTGGGGGAAATCTATTTTTGACTTGAATGGGACTGTTTAATATACAAATATAGGACATATGAATGGGCTAGATAAGCAAAAGTTATGTTGTGATAGTGAGAGAAACATACTATCAAAAGGAAGATAACTTTCAATTTACCATCAAAATCAACTCTTCAAGTTTTAAGATAAAATATATTGGAGAAAAATAATCTTCTTTTTGGTTAAATATAGTAAAAATGTTAGTGTTAATGCACTCAGAAATCATAAACATCAAACCATCAAATCATACTAGCTGAAAGAATGATTTTTTTCTATACATTCCTATAGGTGTGGTCTGAAAGAATTTGTATACCATATATTTTTATCTGTTCTTATTCTTTCATGGTCTTATATTCCTATTGCTCTTTTTAAAAGTGATTTACTTCTATGATGTCTCAGAATACTTTATGATATGGTACTTGTTTTATCATCTTCTGCTTTAATATCAATTGTCTTTAATTTATTCTTTTACTATATTAAGTTGAGAATCAAAATATTATAACAAATATTGTATATTGTAGTTTCAATCCATATTGTAGTTCCAAGCACTCAAAAATTTATGAATTCAAAGTATATTGTTTCATTATTTTAGCTAACAATCAGGTTGTGTTTGGGATATTATTGTCCCAAGCATATTTTGAACATTCACAGTATATTTTTTTAATTATTGCCAGCATCCATTATCAATGGAAAGTGCTAATTCGTTCATTTTTTCAAATTGTACCATAAAATGTTCCTTTAGTTTTGCTTTCATTAAAAGAACTTGTAATAATAATAATAAAGAAGGGCCAAGATTTAAGCAAGTCCAACCTCCTCCCATGAAATTCAGTGGCACATACTAATAAATCCTATTATTTTTATTGGCTTCATAGTAAGGTTCTGAATAAATACTGAATAAATACTGAGACTTAACTATGCTTCCAGCCATAAAGAAGGTCTCTTTGACTGAAGACTTGGATGGCATAACATTATATACAACTACTCATTGTTCTAGAAGTAGTAACCTGGCAACTTTCAGAAGTACCATAAATCATATAAAAATTAAGAAAGAGTAGATTGGAAACATAGCAATGTCAAGACTAAATTTATCGAATTTAGAACTGAACTTTTGTGATGCTTCCTGTAATCTTGCTAAATGCTTCCCCCTGTATTCAGTACATTAAAGACCCATGATCAAGACTATAGAATCAAAAATTAGATCTGCCAGCTGTGTTTTGGTTAGAAAATATTCACAAGCCCTGCTCTCCGTATGACCAGTCTGCCCTATCCTTTCAATAAGTAGAACACCAAAATGCACAGGAATTCTGATATCTCAAATAAACGGAAACATTTAACTGCCTTTTAAATGTAAACCAAAAGATTGATACAAATACCTGTGGAAGAAATATTGTTCTACAATATATTTGTTTTCCATATATTGGGAAGGAAAGTGAACAAATTAAGATATTATTGAAACCAGCAGTGGGCATGTAAGTATTTATAACATATGTGCTCCTAATAAGTTGCAGACCAATATTTGTATGATGACTAGCAATAAATTGCTTAAAATTGGTTCCTATTAAAAGTTTCAAACTACATAATTCACATGTATCAATGCCCTGATCATGTATAAATATATTTATTAAATTTATGTGCTTCCCAAATCCCAACAAATATTTAGATAGGAGACCTCCAAAATGAACATGAGTCTGAATTCTGATTTTTTTAGTTACCAAATGAAATTTGCTTTGCTAAATATGTAACTATCATCTAAATTAACTCTGGGATATTTTTCCTGTAATTACAGACTAAAAATCTGCAATTTTCAAAATAACTGAAAGCATATGCATCATTTCTTCATAAAACATTTCATACATTATTGTGTGAAAAGTGTAAAAAGAAAAAGAAAACTCATACCATTGAAATGATATGTTTGCTCTGAGAAGATATGATAAACTTCCTGCACTGTGCTGCCCATTCACTACTTCCTACGTATCTGGTCCAATTCCAGTGAGTCTTACACAATGGATCTATGGTTAAGTCACTCTGCCATGACAACTAAGGTCCACAAGCTTGAAAAACCAAACTATTGTTTAGTTCCACTTGCATTTTTTGTCTATGCACAGAAAAATGGCCCGTACAAGTATATGGCTTCACATAAGATGTGGTTTTCACTTTCTATAGAAAGAGATACCTCTATAATAGTAAAATGAGGAAGCCTTCTTTTTTTTACATTTGCCAAGAAGCCCAAACTGGTTGGAGAGGCAAGGCTGGAAAAGGAAGTTTCTTTAGAGCATCATTCCAAAATAGCTCAGGATAGAAAAAAAATTGGTCATGTAAGAAACAGAGATATTTATTGTTTGCTTTTTGAAAGAAAAAACAAAGAAAAAAATCCAGACTGGAAAATATTGACCCTAAACTTCACAAATTTACAGGCTATTTATTTTAGGAATTTACATTCACTTGGAAATTTTTCCTATGAGAAGTTTGACACATTAAAAATCAATTATCAACTATATTAACATACCATAAGAAAGGATATCAATTTGTGGGACTGTATAAAATAGACAGAAAACTCTAATCTGATATACACAATAAGCCCAAGCAGGAATATTCGAAATAGCAGTTACCTATCATCAAATATAGGATATAACACAGTGATGGCTGTAAAGCACTTCTATTTGTCAAAAAGCAGTTAATAGGCTAGTGATATCTTGCAACAAAATAAACTTTCATTTTTTAAATCCCTGCTGTTTTTCCAACTTCTGCTATTATCACATACCCTTTATTTAGAAAATTCTTTGTCATGAATACAGGGACAAATTCCTTTACACACAATAAACCAATGCATATTGTATTTTTTTAAAGATTTCAGACATTGCTCATAGCAGCTTTCCCAGTTAGGTGCTTTCCTGAGGTTGAACTAAAACTTTCATTATTCATAGTTAACTTGTGAGCCACACTTGGTAATAGGAGTTGCAGCACAACATCTTGAAATCTGAAGCATGCTGTAAAATGCAAAGCTGATTGTTTTCTACTAAATGTATTTATATATAACTAAATATACATGTCCACAAATTTATATATATTCGAGGAATGTTCTTTGACTGTTTTGCCTGAGACTTTACATGAATAATAGGCAGCATCATAGACCCTGAACACTGATGACTCTGCTAATACTTTTAACTTTTCCTTGAAATTACAAGATCAGTCTAGCCAGAATTTATGAGACCAAAACCCTAGACCTCACATAGCTCACATATTAGTCCATTAGGCATCTAACTACCTCTGAACAATTTCAATGTATTATCTTGCCTTCTCCCTGCGGCATAAACTTCACTCGTCCATACTTTCAATATATTTTGTCTGCATGAAGCAGATCAAGTTATTACATGCCAGCAGACCCCAACTTACAGAATTTCATTGCAGTTCAATATATACAGAAATGCATTTCTTTAATACCTTTCTTGCCCATGCTGAGACAGATTTATAAAGAAAGTCAACACTGAATCTTTAGTGAATTAACTGATGCGATATTTGCTGTTCACACTTATAAGTTAATATTTATATTTTTGGGTACATAGATACACTTGTGTATCATTTTAACTGTATATGTATGTACACAAATAATGTAAAAGTGTGTGTATGTATGTATATATATATATATGTGTGTGTGTGTGTGTGTGTTTGTTATAGATAACTGATTGAATTTTGTACCTATTTTTTATCTCTTCCAATGTATAAAAATATAGAATGCTTTCTCTATTTAGCCTCTTTATTAATTTTATTTTACAACTTCACTATTCTGTCATATAGCCCAGTTCTCAAAAACAGTCTGAAATGTCTTTTACTAATTAGAGGCAGACATCAATTTACAACCACAATTGTGATTGGAACTTCTCTTGCTAAGCAAAGTCATCATTAGGTGAATTGTGCTCAATTTTAATAAGCTGGTCATACTTCAATTCCAGAGGACCCTGGAGGAAGCAGATTGTTTGGACCCATTTCAGTCAGATCTCAGGCCAGGAATGGCATTTGGCTTCACTTGTTGATGGCCTATGGTGGAGTTGGGGTAGAAGTGGTCTACCCTTTCTTACCTATCTTAATATGTCAGTGGATTTCAATAGCATCACATCATACCATCTTCTTTTTCTGAGGTTGGTTTCAATAAGTGTTGACATAGGGGAATTTTTGAAAGATCAAGTTTATGCTCCAAAGATCAGATTCAAAATTTCATCATGTTTTCCCTTTAATCTATATGGAAGTCCCCAAATTGGGATCAAAAGCAGATGATAATCAATTGTACATTTTGATCTCTGACTGACCCAAGTGTGTGATTTAAATCCTGACTTGCTGTGTATGCAGTCTGCAGTCCTCCTGGTTTTTCATATCCATCAAGAGCAAGTAGAAGCTGTGAATAGGATGACTGTGCCAGGTATGTCCCTTCTTGAATTAGGAACCCTCTCAAGCTGTCATTTATGTCATAGTCACTACACAATTGTAATACATTGTACAGAGGGCTGCCCTTGAACAACCTACAGGTGATTTAGAATAAAGTGGCATGGACAGTCATGGGGGATAGAATGGATACATTGCCAGTTGGGGGTGATTTAAAGTGTTCATCATCATCTTTAACATGGGACCAGCTTTTCTGCTCAGTTTCATTTATTTTGCTACTAAATTAGTTTTTAACTGTAAGTTGACCAGTGTCATTTAAGATAAATTAAAATAGATGAATAGATAGATAGATAGATAGATAGATAGATAGACAGACAGACAGACAGACAGACAGACAGACAGACAGAGATAGACAAATCCATTTAACCTTCTTGTCAACAATATGGAAATGAATTTCCATTGGTAGTCTAATCATGTCTAATTAGTCCTGTAATCCTTGAAAGCCCATTCAATTGCTAGCCATAGCCCAATTATGCTTATCTTCCAAGCCCAAAATATGGTTATCCAACTTCTGAAATCTGAAGTATTAAAAAATTATATTGCTAGAAAAAGAATATTTCTGTTTATAATAGCTCCAAATTAATAAATAACACAAAAAGTGTGATCTAGACAAGTAATAAGCTATTTCAAATTCCAGTGATAAAAGCATGAGAGAATTAAGTCCTGAATCAATGTAGAATAAATATTTTTAATAAGTAATTTATTCCAAAAGTTTAAATTACCCCTGAATCCCATTCCAATTCTCTATACTTTAGACCACATTATAGTTTTGAGATATTCTTTGAAAACAACAACTTTATGTAAACAATATTTAGTTACTACTTGAAGAATGAATCATTGTACATTAATTAAATTACCATTAATTTATAAATGAAATATCTGTTTTTCTTAGCCAAACATGAATATATTACAGTGCAAAAGTTCCCATCGTTCAATATAATGGGTATTGCTGCTTCCTCATTTCATGATTTTTTTGGATGTGGTGCAATTCGAAAACAGGTGTAAGCTGACTCTCTACAGTGTAAGCTACACTGTACTGGGCACTTGGTTTAACTAAAACAAACATCATAAGGAGATCATCATTTCCAATGATTAAAATCATTTTGATACAGACCAGTAATTGACTTTGTTGACATTTGTCTCCATTCTTTTCAGCAGCCCCTGGTGTCTACCACAATGGAATGCAAAACAATCAATCAACAGTCTAAGATAGCTATAGTTCTCATTGTGAGATTATACATATATTGCACTGAAGTTATACTTTGCATAAAGTATAGGAATAAGTAAATAAATTATCAGCTACATATTTAGTTATGATAACAGAATGAATTTACTCCAGAGTGTCAAAATATCCAAAAAGTAATTATGGCCTTAGGATAGAAAAGATTCCTTCATTTCCTTCTCTCATTTTAGCCTTTGTTTTTCCTACTGTATCTCCCAACAATGTTTTGAAAAGGCTCACATTTCAGCCCATCGAATGAGGTCTCTCCCTTTTTAATTGTCTCCTCAAAAATAAAATGTAAATAATTCACTGAATCACAATAATGTCACTTTTTTCTCAGTTTTTCCTATAAATAACTTTGCTTTCCCTCCTTTATTTTATTTATATCTTCTCTTTCTTCAAAAAAAAAAAGAAGTTTGGAACAGCATGCCTGAGGTTTTCCACTTTTCCACTTTAAAGGTCTTATCACCTTCCTTCATCTTTGTCCTATTTTAAAAAATGTACCTCTCTGTCAGAAGATCATGTCATGTCTTTTGTACTGCAGGTGACATGTTGGCATCGAATAAATGTTTAATAATACTAGTGCCAAATAAAATTGGCAATTTTCTTCCCTTCATAAATATTATTTCAAATATTTTCCAAAAGAAAAATTTCTTTCAGTTCTGTTCATTTTTCTCTTGTATATTACTTAATGGGACAAATCCATTTTAACTATAAACTTTTTGTTTTTTATATCAGATTCATTAAATATTATCAGCTGTAAAATTAAATCAAGAATACTAAGAGATGACAAGTTTATAAATAACTTTTACCTATAATTTTCACTCAAAAATACAGATCATGATAAGTATATGTGGGTGTATGTGTGCATGCATCTATGATTTATTACACCTTCTATATACCCAAAAGCATACATTTATAAATGAATGAATGAATAAATACATGCATACATACATTTTAAGAAATCTAAATTACAATTATTTGAGGAAAGCCACATCCAAAGATTCTAAGAATATAAATAGTCTGAGCCTTGAGACTGTATATGCAATTGAACCATATCCATATCTGAATGAAGTCCATAAATTTTCATCATATTATATCTATTACAGACTGGGATATCGTTGCCAACCAACCTAAGACAAAGAGCAAGCATATTTCTACACCTAAATTTGCTTTTCAGAAATGAAAAGTAATGCCAGATGGAATTTAAAAATTCAGCTTGTTAAGTAAAAGTGAGGTCATTGGTTCATATATTAGAAAAGAATATACCTGTTTTCTTATTATTTTAGAAAATTGTTTGCAACTGGATATTCTTTAAAAAATGCACAAAAGGTATCTACTCAGAAAAAACACAAAAATACAAAAGGAGGAATCTGTAGGATGAGGTTAGAAATCAGCTGGATTATTGTGATTTGTAAAATAAAAAATTAAGCATATCTGAGTGACCAATTTCCATATCCATAGGCCAGAGTGGTAATAGTATTGCCTATTCTCTCTATTATATATAGAATGTACCTCTTATGGAAATGCCTAATACCATTTTTTCAAACATTTATTATTTTGAAATGGCTAATATGTTTTTCTTTTTAACAGATATTCGTAAGGAAAAAAAGGTTTCACAATAACTGTATTTTTGTCCTATAAAGCTATGGTATATGGTATAGTTCCTCTTAATAGCAAATGTATCAAACATAGTAACACCGTGTATTTAGCTTGATCCAATTAAACAATTTGCTATGTACTGTAAGTAGAAGTGTAGGGAAAAAAAGTTACAAAACTTCAAATCCTACACTTTTTAGGTGAAGAAACAAGAACCTTTTTTCCCATGAAATCTTCCTTGGAAATTCTATGCATTTTTATTATAAGGATGACATAAATATGCTAATTCCATTTCAAGTGTAATAATAGAGTGCATCTCTAGAAAACACAGTTTGGTAGTCTTATAAACACAGGTTTTTCCCCTTGCAACATATAAGTTCCTAAATTCAATCTACTATAATATAAATCAAAATTGACAATCACAGTACTGATCTTGATATTTTACCACTGTATCTCTTGCTTGATCCTTTCATGTAGAAGATACTGTATCAAATAAGCACTAACATCAACTAACCGTAGTATGTGCGCTGAAGTTAAATACTTTAAATTCATTCAGATAGAAGGGACAACTTTTCAGATACAGTGTTGTGTGTGTGTGTGTGTGTGTGTGTGTTTAATTTCACTGACACCCATTCCACTAATATAGAAACTTTGGGAAAATTATAATATAATAAAAATTGTTTAAAAACAAGTAAAATTAGAATAAAAAGATTAAAAGTTAAAAAGATAAAAACCAAGATGATGGGCAGCCCAGGGATGAGAATTATTTCTTCCCTGTAAGCAGTCCCCAATGTAGCAGGCCCCTATCGGTTTTTAGAACATTTGTTAGGATGTTCCAGAATGCCAGGAGTGTGTGGGAGTTGATCTCTAATAGGAGAATATTCTAGGGGGCCACTCCACATTAGAATAGGCTCTTCTGGACTCCACCAGCTGAAATTCTCTGGCTGACAGGATCCAAAGTAGAGACTTTCAGCTAGAATGAATGGGATGAGTTAGTCCCATTGGGGTAAGGTGGTTCCTCAGATACCCAGGTTTCATGCCATTAAGGGCTTTAAAAGTGGATCTGGAACCAAACTGGCAGCTAGTGCAACTCATGTAACAGAGGTATCCTCTATGCCACTCAAGGGGCCTCCCAAACTGTCCATACCACCATGTTCTGTACCAGTTGTAGCTTATGAATACTCTTCAAGGGTACCCTCATGAATACTGCATTGTAGTAATTCAACTGAAGGATGACCAGGACATGAGTGACTGTATGATCCAGGAAAGAGCACAACTGAATTTATTAAACCCAGCAATTTTACTGAAAGACATTTTCTACAAAACTTTAATATATATTGTATGTATTACATAACATACTGTACAATATAGGCTCTGGACTAGAAACCTGGAGATTGTAAGTTCTAGTCCTACATTAGGCATGAAAGCCAGCTGAGTGAGCCTGTGTCAGATTCTCTCTCAGCTCACCTCACCTCAAATGGTTACTGCGGGGAAAATTGGCGGGTAGGATAGTATTATGCACATTTGCTACTTTGAATTACTTATCAAGTAATAAAGAAGGGATCTAATAGAAAAATAAATATCTCACAGTACTGACCGTTACTTGAGAAGCTTAACAGCACTATTTATGTACTTATGTCTTATGGCTAGAACTTAATTTTCATAGATATCCAAACACACATACACATGCACACACATATGTAAATGCAGTGTACCCATGTATATAATATAATGCTTTAGCATCCTCATGAAATATTTAATTATGGTTTTGATAAATATTGTTTATAAGGTCTTACAATGGTATCTGTTATCTGGTTATGCACAACTCAATTATTGTGATGTCCAATAGCTCTGTACACTCCATGCCAACCAAAGTTTGACTGATTTGTATGTTGTACAATCATGAAAATTTGGGCAATTCACCTAACCCTTTATTGTCAATGTTAGCTGATTTGCTATTTCTCCTTGAATAGGTTACTAGGATCTTTAGTGATGTTTTTTCTCTTTGCTTGTTCAGAACAAACTCTAAGAGTCCAGTCCCAGCAAGGTTGCTGATTTAATTGTTATATACCTGGCCCCATAATGAAAAAGAAAGATAATTGAGGTGGGGAGGAGAGACATGGGTATGCCATTGAATCTACAGGGGCCACATGACTGACAATCTTCATCTGAGCATGATGCTGAAGTAACGATGGAAGGAATGTCTCAGTCAACATTATCAGAACGTAGTTTGCATAATACTACCACAGTTTTTCATTCCAGATATATTAGTGAAAGATAGCAGTACCAATTTGTCTGCTGGTAAAAGCCTTTTTAGTTACAAAATATGTCAATATTTGTTTAAGAAGTGAGAAAGAGTTAAACATGGGATAAGATGGAAAAGATATTGAAACTTCACTCAACAGACTTGATATAATGGAAAATATTTACTGATAGCTCACATGACCAATAGACTGTTTTAAAAAAGCACTAAGATGTTAAATACTTGTGACTGTTTTTTAATGTTAACTAACACTGAATTACCTTGAAGGGAATGAATAGTTGAATATTAACATGTGACAATATGTTTTTAATTTAGTTTTGATTATTGATTGATGGTTTCATAAGTAGATAAGTATGCAGGCAAAAAAATCAAACAAATATTTCTGCTCAAAATCTCTAGAACTGTAGGATGCACTGCATGCATCATTTGCAGTTTTTAATCTAAGAAAATTAATGCACTTTTCAAACTGATGTGTACTCTGAGCTAAATCATTACACATTCTCATATAAATGTTTGAATGTAATCACCTGCATGACTATGATAAACTGAGGTTTGTAGGTTTCTACAAATGAAAGAAGAGCCCTTAAGCAAATTGCTCAGACTTATTTGAAAACAAATTAATTATTCTCAATTCCACTTAAGTAGACAAATATTATTTAAATCAAATTCTGAAATATATTAATTAATTTTGTAAAACTGCAATATATTATATGTTTGATAATCAGTAACTTATTAGGCAATATCCTTTGGTGACACAAAAGTATATAATTAATTATGACATAGCATTAATTTATACTTATACTTTATTTATTTGACCAAGTGTGGTTAGACACACAAGAAATTTTTCTCTGGTACATAAGCATTCAGTATACTTTCAAAAACTAACATTTGTTATATGTTGCACATAACTTGTCCCTATCAATACTATGCAAAGATCAACAAAAACAGTATATAGAAAAATATAGAATATTTGTTAATCAGATAAATGATAGCAATTATTTTCTAACAGTGTCATGTATATTCTATATGTTCCTTACATAAAAGAATATCTCTGTTTTGTTAAACATCAGTTTAACACAAACCTTTGCAATAAAAATATACTCCTATTTATATTGCATCCTTCTGGAATTTGCTTTCAGAGATTGAAGTGATCAGAAATAGAATAACTGCCAAGTTAAATTTTGTTCAGAATTTTTATATAATAGACAAATACAGATAGAAGGCTGTGGATTTTTAACCAAGAGAAAGAATAATTCTTCTACTGATTATTAGTCATTCATACTTATATTGTAATAGCTAAAACTTCATCCCAACTGAGCAAACTTGCCCCCAATTGCATGAGTAATGTCTGCTTGAGCATGCACACACGTGCATATGCATGGACCTGCCCCTCCCACAAAACCATCAACTCTTTCCCTCCTCCCCATCCTCCGCTCCAGGCCACTATCCTGGAAAGGATAGAGAACTCTGGCCTAGAGAACTTCATGTGCATTTAAATTAGTTTCGATGACATAAAGTTCCATGCAAATGAAGAAAAAGACATCTGGAAAAAAAAATCACATGCTTGATGTGTGGAATTGCAAATAGATCCTATGGGTTCCTTGGGCATCTTCTGAAGCATTTTATTTCCTCTCTAAATTGAAATTGCTGCACAGCCATAATAACTATACCAGAAAGTTATTGATAAGAATGGGAAGGAAGAGGAAACATTCTTTCTTGTGCAGTTTGACATATTAGTGGCCAAATGTGTTATAGAACATGTTAGAACTCTCTGTCCAATTTTCCCAATTCTATTCATGTGACTAATTCTATTCATTTGATGGGGTACAGAACCCAAAGTACAAATTTGGCCAACTTTCTTTTACTCTAAACAAAGTCTCCTGGAATGTAGGTTGACTCTTGGTGACTGTGCACATGCCAATGTAGTTTGCTTTCTTTTGCAATTTTTTCTACATCCTTCTGTAGCTTACTATCATAAAACTTCCTAATGATCTCCTGTCTGATCCTGCATAGTTTTTCAAGATTAGCTAAGCCTGGCTAAGGGCCTCTGTGTAATTGGTCATTATTAACATTAATTTCTGATGAACTGCTGATTTAATTGCAGCAGGATGGAATTTTGCACACCATATTGTGACATCTTAGCTAAACAATATTAGAAGATAAGGATCATAAATGAAGTTTGATTTGTTCAAACTTATTTCAGTTAAAGATTATTACAATTGATATATTACATATAAAGATTTAGAATTGCATTGGCACATCATTCTCAGCTTTTCATATTTCTGTCACAGCAGGTTACTAGTTCAAGAATCTGGAAAATGACTATTGATAATAGACTGCTAAGGCTAGTTTTAGGAGTTCATTATCCTATATAACACTGCCACCTCTACATAATCAGCAGGAGTAAAATAATTACTATTTACACACATGATAATGGACTGCATACTTGATACATCAGGGAAATTTCTTTGTTCACAAGAGTAATATACTTATCTGTTTCTTATATCTTCATTCTGACTTCACTGGTGCATTATTTGTACCTATGCTTGTAATTGGTTCTCTACACTAGCACTAGTAGGAAAGTAGGGGTGTATGTGAGAATATTAGAAATTTCATTCTGTTATTGTGATCATTAGGCCTGCCAGAGTTCAGTTCAGCATCTCATACTAAAATGATAGTAAACATATGACCAAGTGCTACCAACCATCCCACAACAATCTACAGAACCCACCCTTCCTTCCTTCCTTCCTTCCTTCCTTCCTTCCTTCCTTCCTTCCTTTTATCCAAAAATTCTTGATACAAAAGCCTAACAAAAGCTGAAAATGACATGGCTCCAAAATATATTGGGAAAAAAAACCAGCCTCAAGTTATATACATTTGAACCAGTTTAGAATCAGAGCCCCACAATTGCATGTATATGTGTAATCTGCAAACTCGATGTGCAAGTAGACAGGGCATTGTGAGTCTTTGTTAGAAACCAATCATCTGTGCTTCTGGCTGCATGTTAAAAAGCCCCGTAGCATACTTGCTTACATTTTATTTGAGATCTCTTTCACAGATGCCCATCAGTAAATCTTTAACACAGAGATGTGAAAAATGATAGATGAGATATGATTCATCTGTACATGTTTATTAACACTAGAATTTTACCTTAGGCTATTGGCTAAAATCTGGTTGGTAATTCTTATTTGATGCAGATTGATATGCTACTACAGAGAGCTCTACTCACTGATGCAGTCGTGTGGCATCTATACAATTATTTTCCTTCATTGAACATCAGTGGTATGTTAAGTTTTTCCTAACAACCTCTACAGATGCATATAATCTCATCACAATATATGAAGCATGTCCAATAAAAAGAACATTGATGAGTACTTTAACTTAGTATTGCCCCATGATTTTAAATGGGCTGAACCAAAGAAAAATGAAAATTGATTATTAAAGTCAACCCTATTCCTCAAACTGATAGTAGCAAGTATATGCAAATCAAATGCAAAGAATCTATAGTTATAAAATCTCTAAATTAACATTTAATAATTTAGGGGGGAAATGGTGTCACCTTAAAATACTACAATCCAATAAACTGAACATTTTTTTAAAGAATCACACTCCTTTCCATCTGCATCTTAGTATTCCTTATTTTATTCTTTCCTTTAAATATTTTTTCACCAAATTATATTGCATATAAATAATATAAAATAATCTACAACTTTGTTTCCTTTGATCACATATTTTAAACATATTTCAGACCACTGGAAATCTACCAGAACCATTCCTCTTGTAGGTCACGTGGGTTGGCTGCAAATTTATCTAAACAGAATTGCATTAGTACTGCAAGGAAGAGTTTCAGAGGACAGAATGCTAGATACAATCCTCGGTGTTATTTTAGTTTTGAGAAATCTCTGGCCTAGAACTATATATAATCATGGAAGAAAACCAATGGCAGTATGATTAACAATTATACATTTATAATTTCTAACATAAAACTGCACCCAAAGGTTTTGAAATCATGAATTAACCACTTATGGTTAAAAATCTATGATTTTGATTTTTTTAAACGGGAAACAATAAAATGGAGATAAGGTAGGGGAGGTAGAAAAAGAACTGCCAAGAATTATTCACTTTATGGAACAGCAACAGTCAGAAGGAAAAATAGCATTCAAAAGATTCATGTCAGAAGAAACAGGTTAAAGCATAGCTAGAAGGGAGGAGGGAATAT